>NC_072463.1:22097857-22397857 GCF_027596085.1 Anoplopoma fimbria
CCTTGAAATGCTAATGCCCCACCATTAGTATAGCGGTGGTCTAGCATAGTGATGGTGGGAAAAAAAGGAAAGACCGCAAATCCTGACTGAAAAACCTTTGTCACTGAACGACCCCCGGGAAAACATACTTTACTGATCCGGACAGACAAGCGTCCAGTGGAGGTTCTGAGAAAGTGAAAGCAAGAGAGGGACATATTTGTCCCACCACACACAGAGTTAGGGCGTGTGATGGCATCTCCTCCACTGGCCTCCTCCCCTTTCCTCTTTCAACCCCCTCCATCCCTTCCTCAAAGTTCAGTTCAAAAGAGAAATAATGATCATCGAGCATATGAATGGAACAAAAAAAAAGAAGAACCAATTTCTTCTTTGCACCAAGCACCGGCATTAAAAGGCTCAGGCGGCGATTCCAAAATTACGAGGCTTAACTCATTTGATGATCAGCCTCTGCTTGCTGTTATCGGAGGAATCAAACGGCGAAAAGGCAAAGCTGCTTTGCTGAACAGCATGTACCACATGTTTTCACTCCTGGAGGCGTGCTGCAGGTACAGAGGAGGAGGAGGAGGAGGAGGACAGCAGTTGTAGGAATCAATGTTTCTGTTTTGTGCAAAGAGGCAGCTTACCAGCAGATGAAAGAGTTTGCAGGTACGGATGTGGCAAATATCGGAGAAGCAGCTTTGATGGCTAACATTTCATGCAAATCTGTGGCTGTTACACTGACTTCTCTGTGTAAGGCTAGAAGAGGCTTTTTGCTCTTTTGCTATTTCTTGCCTAACCCCCTCTCTCACACACACACATGCTCACAGATTTATCGCTCTGGACACTCTTGTCCCTGTCAGCAGCTGGCGGGCTGAGTCTTTTTGAGCTTGTGTGTGTATGAACGCTTGCGCACGTATGTGTGTGTGTGTGTGTGTGTGTGTGTGTGTGTGTGTGTGTGTGTGTGTGTGTGTGTGTGTGTGTGTGTGTGTGTGTGTGTGTGTGTGTGTGTGTGTGTGTGTGTGTGTGTGTGTGTGTGTGTGTGTGTGTGTGTGTGTGTGTGTGTGTGCAGAGCCCCAGTAAAGCCTGCTGCTCTGCTCTGCTGTGCTGGCCAGGCCATGTGGCCACTTTAAAGCTCCTTTCTGAGAGTCCTGTGAAGTTGTTAAGGAGCTCCTCTACACTGGCAGTTGGCTCTGGGAATCCCTCTGCCAGCTGTAGCCTGCACACACCCCTCCCTGCTTCACTTCCCTCTCTCTGTCTCTCATGTCCTCCCTCTCATGCTTACACTTGCTCCCTTTCTCTCTGTTTGTTCCCATCTCTGTCCTCTCTTTCCGTCTGTATTCGTTTGTCGCCCGATCTCCCTCTCTTTTTGTCTGTTTCTCCCTCTCCCCCTGTTCTCTCTCTCTGTCTGTTCCTGGTTCTGACCGCGGTATCTGCATAATCTATGTAGTGAAACATCATTGCGGACCTTCTGTCTTTTCTGGCAGTGGTCCGGCTGCACATGTTTTCTCCTGTATACCTGCTCAGATCACTGGAAATGCACTTTGGCAACCGACACCGAGCCACGTGTGGCAATGATGGCTATTTAGAAAAAAGTCTGCGGCGAAGATTTACACAAAACAGATGAGCTGCAGGGAATATATTGCAGCATTAGTTCTGCAAATAATAGATCTTAAAACATGTTCTCTGTACATATTCATTCTAGTTTCACTCTCTCACACTTTCAGCTTTTTGGACTGGCTCACACACACTTACACACAAGCGCTGGAAGGTCGCATCCCTCTTTGAATTTGGCTGACCTTTCATCGAGAGCAGAGAGCAGGTGCACCTGTGTCCTGTTCCCTGGCTCATACTCCCAAGGTCTGCAGTGCACATCTGCTTGAGTGCACTTGCTTGTACACACAAGGAGGACATTTGCTTGTATTGTCATCAACTCCATTTGCGGCAGAAGTCCCTGGCTGCAGGGTTAAGGATGAATTGTTGAAGAAGGCCATCGTCTCCTATATCTTTTCGCTGATATGCTGACATTCACTGAGGGCACTTGTAAACTATTTTTCATCTGAGGTACTTTTCATTCTGTACTGATCATTCAGCAGCTCTTATTCAAATGGGTTCATCTCTCAGGTAGACATGACCAATACTATTTTTTGCTGCTTTTATGTCCAAGGTTTATGTTCTCAAAGATGTCATACAGAAGTGAATCACCGCTTAAATAATTGTATTTATTGCTCAGCTTACTCATTGTAAACGAAATATATGGCGGGTCAGGACTACGACATCAAAGGACACTGAAAGAATATTCATCTTAAAGTGTTTTTTTAAATACAACTGACAGAAACATATCAATTAAAGGGACCAATAGTTGATCATTTCATTTGGAGGGCTGTCTTGCAATATACATAATATGTATTGTGAAATTAAGTTATAATATGACTTCATTTTGACTGAGAGAAAAGTTGACTTCCACGTTCACAGGACTTCTCTAATTTCCGGCTGACAGACAAGGTTTGGAGCTCCTGCCGACTGTCCTCCATCCTCCTGCCCGTTCCTCTTCCTCTTCCTACTCCTCTCCTCATCCTCTCCTCCTCCCATCCTCTTCTTTCTCCAGAGACGGACGCGCAAGCTGGCGTCCTTTCACTCCACAGATGTCTCTGTTCCTATAGGGCTCTCGCTGCGAGGAGATGTGTTGGCAATCCTGTGAAACACACCTAGCACACGCGCCCAGGCACACACACACATTCGCAGACGCTCGCAGAAACACCCAAACACACGGTGTGATACTGCTGTTGTCGCTGCTGGAGTCGATGTCTGTGAAGACTCTCTCATCTTCGCTCCCTCACTCTCTTGTTCCTTCCTTTTCCTGTGTATCTCCGTTCAAAAGACGGACGGGGAAAAGTGAAGAGAAGGAGCAGAATGTGTGTGTGTGTGTATGTGTGTGTGTGTGTGTGCACACAACACATCCTGTGTGACAACCTGGTGTAGCCTGGATCCGCCAGAGCTCTCAAGTTGGGTGTGAGAAGGTTGTCACCACATACCTGAGGCTGGCAGGATTAACACCTGTTATGAGCGAGAGTGTGTCATGTATGTTTGTCAGTAAGCATCTCACTGTATTCATTGTGGATTTTACCTTTTAGGTGAGAGTTTATGCAAAGAAACTTGAAAGAATTTGTGAAGCAAGGCTGAGTTCCTGGATTAAACCACAAGAAAAAGTTCTCAGGGGAGAAAAAAGACACTGGATAGCACTTAAACTAATGATGCCTTGTGAAGTGAACTTTGGCGCGTATGGTTTTGTTTGCATATTTCATCCGCTTTTCCTCAAATGTGCCGTGTGTGTCCGTGTCGCCTGTTTAGGCTAGCATGTTGGTGTGTTTTTTTTGTTTTCAGCAGTCGTGCTCTGATATGTTCTCTTGTTGGCTGTACTGTTGTGTGTCACTCTGTGTGTGTGTGTGTGTGTGTGTGTGTGTGTGTGTGTGTGTGTGTGTGTGTGTGTGTGTGTGTGTGTGTGTGTGTGTGTGTGTGTGTGTGTGTGTGTGTGTGTGTGTCCACAGCATGGCAGTCCATCTGTCTCCAGGAGAGCAGCTTCCTGTTCTCTCCCTCTCATCTCTGCCACTGCAGGAACACACAACCTGGTCTGACATCCGCACACACACACACACACACACACACACACATGCACGCACAAACACACATGTATATATACCTTCTGTCCTTCTATCTGTCTGTATGTTTGCCGACACACATTTGTCTGTCTGTCTTTCCGCACACATCCCCATAAAGCTCATCAAAGCCAGTCATCTGCCTTCCTTCTGTCTCTCTGTCTGCCTGTGTGTCTGCCCATCTATTTGTCTGTCATCCAAACGGTCACAAATGATCGGGTGTGGTGGGGGGGGTTTCACACGTGCCATTTGGCGTCCCCAGCTGAAGCTCAATAGAGTGCTAAATGGCGGGGACACAAAATGGCTGCAACAAAGTAGCTGCAGCAAAATGGCGACAGATGGGAGGTGAGGAATCGAGTCAAAGGTCTCGGGATCTCTTCGGCCTTGTCTAGGTTGTGATTATTTTCGAAGTCTGTTTGAAGTTCAAGGAGGATGCATCAGCCGTGTTGACTCTCTATTTGAGACGAGCTGATCGATCGGCCTCACTGCTGGCCGGGGTGGTTTACAATGATTGTTCCATAGATCCTTGTTTGCTGGATGGAGAACAGCGGTGCCGGGGGTGTGTGCGAGTGAAGCATGTGTATGGTGGTGTGCGTGTGTGTGTGTCCGAGGGGGACATTGATTGGAGCTATTTCTGCTTTGCCACATGACAGATGCAGCCTGTTCACAGCAGAAACGTCAATGCCCACACCTGCTTGGGTGGTGGATGTGAGGCATCACTGACGATTGCCTCTGTGGAGCCAGACTGAGAGACTGACAAAGTATGAGGAAAGGACTTTGTTAGGATGCAGAAATCAAGCAGAATGTGAATTATCACTGTGGCACAACATCAGCTCTTTATCAAATACGAGTATGTGTGTCTTGAAGTCAATCCAAAGAATTGTGAAATGTCAAATCAGTCCTGGGAGAGCCTGTCTTTAAGAGTTGTTCTTTGTTGCTATGAGTGCAGTATTGATGTGAAAACAGCCAATGTTTAAACAAATATGATTGTGTATGAATCTCCTTTAGAGTTTGGGGAAATATTTATACACCCATGCAGTGCCTGCAATTCCATTCAGTACTATCAGTTTCCAGATCTACTCCATCGTAGGGCAATCTGTTGACTGTTGATTTAAAAGAAAGATAACCCTATATCATTATATCCCTGTACATATGTGTTAACCACACAGTTTGCAGATTACAAATACAGAGAGAGATAGAGAGATGGAGAAAATCGTGATGAGGACTTTTCTGGCAGATAGAAATGTTTTAAATGAGGCGGAAAAAAAAGAGAGCCAGCCCTAAGCGTTGGGGCGTGTTTGACGCAGGTAGGATTATAGGCCCTAATAAGTTATAAATGATAGTAATGGCCATCTGTTCGCCTATAGGGAGCTCCTAGCCAGCTCTGATTTGGCACGCCGAGCTGCGGCACGACAGACACTCCTTTGAGCATTGGGCATTTAGAACGCAGCCACCTCGTGCCTGGGCATTTGCTAAATTCAGACGTGACACTCTGACAGCAGATGCTCAAAGCGAGACTTCAAGACGAGGATAAGCAGAGATTTTTTTCCCTCCTCACCAGGAGCATTTTGAACACTGTAGTTATGGAACCGTCAAATATGCTTCCTCCATGGACAATTAATACCAACCAATTAGGACTGATGGTTGCGGCATAGTGACAGAAAATCAACACCCTGCAGGAAATACACTGGTCTTGATGTAAAATATGGTTTCCAAACGGTACAAAAACACCTGAATGTCTCCCTGCTTGGGCAGTAACGGAGAGACTGCTTTGTCCATGGTAACTGTGGCCTCCATCTGTGTGTTTGTGCGTCAGGGCTCTGGTCTTAGCCCTGTGGCAGGTGTCTCATCCCAGTGCAGTGTTTGCAGTCTGGCCCCTCTAAGCGCTGTAGCCTGTCTGTGGCAGATTACACACACACACAGGAGCAGATGGGTGCAGACCTCAGCACCCACAAATACACAAAGCATGGCCAGGCCAGCTGAACATACTGGATCTATACTTATTGTGTATATTTGACTGTATATGTGAAATTATGCGTACACAACACATGTTCCTTCTTCCATCTTTGTGTATATGTACAGTATCTACATTATGTGTATCAGAGACTGTGTTTGTGTTTCTTGCTTCAGCGTAGCTAAAGACATTAGCGGGTAAACGTTCTAATCCTGCTGCCCAGAGATGAGGAGAAGAGTCTCTCTGCTTCTTCCTCTATCTCCCACACACGTCTAGTCCTAAATCAAGGCCAGCTTAACTGGTATGGCTGGCTAAAATATTTCTCTCGTCCTCCGCAGGTTCGCTCATATCAAATCAAGAATTACTAGCATGGCTGGCTAAGATGCTACACTAATGCACCGCATGGCTCCTCTCTTATCAGAAAACCTTGTGTGGCTGGGATAAAATGCTACGCCATGCTGAATGTTAAAGTGCCCAAGGGTGGAATTGCACCAAAGCTTGCTGACACAAGAACATGGGTGAAAATGCTGTTGTAAATCTAAGCAGGCATCTTAAGGGTCATATATTCGTAAAGCTACACATGTGAAAATAGGATACTCCAATCAGATCAAGGTAATTTACAAAAGGCACTCATATCCCCCTCCCCCGACGCACCAGATCTACCTACATATTTTGGTATTGCTATGATGGACAAAACTAAAGAAAAAAAGCTTGGTTCAATAATGAATGAACTTTTGAAAGGAAGATCTTAAGGCTGAAGGAGTGCTCAGTAAATGAAAACATTGTACTTGATTTATAATTGCTGAAGCCATCAAAATGCCAAGTTTGGTCGACAGCAGCTGGTCTGAAAGTTCGTTTAGGATACTTTAAAAAAGACTATTACCTGGAACAATGAAAAAGAAGTTTCCTCTATTTATTGAGTTCTTGTTTTATTAAAACTGTGAATGATGACAGAATGCATACTAAATTTTGTGAAATCTGGGATGTGCTAACCTATCAACTTTTTTACAAGTTATGATGTTTGTAAGCATGCTATACCCACATGTGCTTCCTATGCTAGTGTGCAACCAACTCTTATAGGGCATGGCTTAGCACCATGACAATGAAAATGTGCTTTTTTATGTAGGATTATGTGCCAGACTTACTGGCAAATGCTCCCAGTAAGAGGGCACTGTCATGTCACAGAAAAGGGCCTTCCCGGTCATCACAAAGTTGTCATTATTGTCTGAAAGATTTCCCTTAATTTAAACCAGCGGCCTTGGTCCAAACCATGAAAAACAGTCTTGGACTATCGGTACACTTTTGGCCATACGTTTACAGTATATGACAGGCACTACATAGTCAGTAATGTGATTTATTATGGGATTTGTTCTGCTTGTTAAGCACGGTGTTGGTATTTGGGTATTTCCAACAGACTCAATTCAAGGTCCTGTGAAGTATCCATTTGATTTGCACTTTCTTACCTAACATCTGAAGCTAAAGCAAACTGTAGCCTACACGACACCGGAAAAAATACAACATTTGGATACAACTGCTTTAAACAAAGCAGGTGTGAGGCTTTGCTTTGTCTTCTTTTTGTCCCTATATATGTGACAGTTGACTCATCCTGCTCAGACCTGCAGCTGTGGTTTTACACTGATTTGTTGCATTTATTCTTCCTTCATGGTCATTTTCTAGATACTGCAGTTTCACAGTGATGACAAGGTGATGTCAGAAGAAACTTGTTTTGCTCCGAATAAATTGACAACAACATGCACACATACACATACATACATAATCACAGAACCATGCGTGTATACAGATGCTCCTCTGTGTGTTGCTGACAGCTGCTGAAACATCCTTCATGTGACCATGGGCTGCTGATCACACATGAAAAGGAGAATGTGTCACCAACAGGGCTGATATATGGGACCTCATAGGCTAAACTGTGTGTGTGGATGCAAAGAGAGGGAGCTAGCTTTGTCCCGTACCCAGCTGTGTGTGTCCTCAGGGGCCTGGTGTCCAAACAGGAAGAGGTGTCAGATGGTTCGGGGACCCATCTCTGGGACACAACAACTAGAGAACTGTCTATCTGTCTGTCTATCTGTCTGTCTGCTGGTGCTACGCATACACACATATTGTCATCTATACGTCACAGCAGCAGTTTGTCTTCATTCCCCCGGCGCCCTGCGTGGATGCTCAGTCGACTGCAGCCTCCTTCCTGCAGAGTGTGTGCCTACCTCCTGTTTGCATCTGTTGCCACATACACACACGTAGACAAACCCAAGCTCTGATAATGAGTAATTAGCCGACCAAACAGGTACATCCTCGGCTAATGGTTGAGGGTGCAGTATTGAATCTAGAAGGTATTAGGGGAGGGAAACTTCCTCTCTCATTATCCAATGAAATCTCAGTTTGACTTTAAAGTTGAGATGAAAGGAAAAAAAAACCTTTAGCTATTTGAGATCTCATCCCCAGTCCTTTTGTGCAACTATTTAACAATATATGCAAAACAATAAATTTCTTCATATTTCTATACCAAAATCCAATGATCTTTTCTTCCTGTAAAACAAAATATGAAGTGTGCTTACATAAGTTACTACCAACTTCTTTCAACCAATCATGACATCAATCCATCATTCAATCTGCTACTTTTTGCCACTTGTGTGTTGAGCCTCAGTCCTCTGTAGCTCTGTACCGGGCTACATTCTAAGCCCGTCCACTTTCTTTTGGTCAAATGCAAAAGATTTGATTTACATCCCTCTTTTAACTGTACACCACTCAAATAAGGGCTGCAGGAAAAAGTCCTTAAACTCAGAAATTTCTTTGCATTTTTGCACTTCTGGTTACTTAGTCTCGAAGTCAATTGGGTTTTGGTTAGATGCCTAAAATAAGGTCTGTGGTTAACACAAGCTTATGATATTTAACGTTTTGTTCTATGATATAACTATTGTAATGTTAACTTTGAACGTGTTGGCCTACAACAATACGTCATCACTGCAGCACGCTATATTCCGTCTCACTGGATAATACGTCATTGTAAGCCAAAGGCGCTCTAACTTTAATTTTACTCGGACTTTTAAGACTCATAAGGTGATTGGTTGATTGATGCCTGACATCCACCACAGCCGCAATTTCCTTTCATGACATCAGATTCATATTGTTTGATACTACAATTAATGGCTGTCATGTCAAATTACTGTCACTTATCACCATTTAGAATTGAGATTGGACATGGCTATGGTTTGTATTAGTGTGTTAGCATGCATGTGTGTGTTTTGGTTGTCTGTCCTTACATTGTTTCACCTCTCTTATCCTTGCTCTGTTGATATTTGGTGTGAGAAAGTGTGTGTGCGTGTGTCAGTGAATGAGTGTATCCTTGTATTTGTGTATGTTGGGACAAATTAGTTTTCAGCTTGACTGCTTGTGTGTGTAAATGAGTTTGAAAGGCTTTGTAATCACCCACGATAGGGACCAAGTGTGCCCTGTTTGTGTGCAAATATGTGTGTGTGTGAGTGTTTGTGAAGGCAGCTGGACCTTAGCCAAACCCTTGCTAGGTCCTTTTTGGTACATCCTCTCAAGAATGAAGCACACACTTGAGAGAGAGAGTGCATGTGTGTAAGTGAGAGAGAAAATTGAGAGTCTTATAACATAATTAACATCAAGGAAATGTCAATCTCCACTCTCCTTCATCACTAACAACAATTAACCAAATGGAACAATTTTGATGTCACAGAGCCGCAACGTACCATCCGGTCCCTTCACGGAAAGTAAGCTGTGATAAATGTTGAGAGAGGGAGGAGAGTTGGGTTATGGGGAATTCCTGTTACTCTTTTTGGAAGTAAAGCAGGCCCAATTCCACCAAACATCTGTGGATAACAAACGGCCCGTGTAAAACCCCAATGACACACACACACACACACACACACACACACACACACACACACACACACACACACACACACACACACCACTCACCCCTCATCCTCGAGCACCAACTTAGCTTGCTGTCTACATACAGATGGAGCCATCCAAAAATAGTACAAAGGACAGTGCTGTGTAGTCATGGTGAGCTGTGTACAGTACGAGGTCAGGACAGTCTCTCTTTGATGAAAGAGGAATCACGCTTGGTACACACTTAGTTATGCCGCTTTAACTTTAATTTTTTCATGAACGGTTTGGCACAATGAAATTCATCCCACAGTCCTCCCTTGGAGAAGTTGGTACTTCTTGCCAGGCTAGTTGGTGAACTGTTGTAGCTGGTGAGCTAACGGCTAACACTAGAAAGCCGGGAACATGCTAGACGACTTTCTGTTTTCTCAGCTGTTTGTTATCAGTGTTGTACAGCATCCCATTCAATGAAGAGTTACTGAAGAAGATGTAGCAAGCTTGCTAACCGTTAATCTGGTTGCCAACATGTCAGGAAGTTCACACGGTTTATCCAAATCACGACTCCTCACACCTTTGTGTTGTTCACAAAGGTACCTTTTCGTTTGAGTATTTTATGCTTTTAATACATTTTTCCAATTCAGTTATAAAATGTTGTTTTACTGGATAAACTTTGTCATCCATCTTTGCATCCAGCTATCCATCAATCCACTTTAAATGTTCCCACGTCCATGGTTGAATTATTTTCCATTTCACTTATTCCTCCTCTCTCCATTGCGCTCTCACCATATCCACTGTTATTCCTGTTTCTCTCTCCTCTGATATATTTAAATCATCCCCCTGGGGAGAACAGAAGCCCGCCTCAATCTGGAACCAATTGTTTTGTTCGGTTCATGAATCCAGAACCAAAACCTGACAAAGAACTCTTGTAAGGACCACTGTGTTATTTGTTTTTGCTCGAGTTACAGATTGTGCTGCTATCAAAGTATTTATTGTGCCGCCGCGCTGCGTGCCGTGGATGAAGAGAGGGCCTGAAGCCTCGCAACACATCAAAGCTGTCACAAATATGGAGCGGGGGCCAAATGGCAAGAAATGCTGTGGGCACAAATGAAATAAGACCGAACTGTTACTGATAAGAAGCCACTTTTAACGTCTCTCTCAGTGTTGTAGTGAGTGTGCTTTGCAAGTTTGGGCTTAATATTCTCACAGCTCTATCACTTTGCTGACTTCTCAGAGTGACTGACTTTAGTTCCATTCACATTGTCAAAGGGCGAACTAATTGCAATGAAGCTCGGCATTTCAGAACAATGATAAGCAACTGATTAATAAATTGAACTTATTTAATTCCTCAGTCAAATTAAATGATTAATAACAAACTTGGGCTTTGCTCTACTTCTGTCCCCATCAGAGGAGCCTCATGCAGTAGCACATGTGAGATCAGGGAATTACAGATGACAGCAGACTGCAGGACGTATATCCCCTGGAGGTCACTTTGGACAGGACCTCTGGCTGTGTGTTAATGGCTGATATAGGTGTGTTTGTACATGAGCACGTGTGCGTCTATTGCAGGCTGAGCCACTCAGCTGGAGGCCTGTCAACATATGCCAACAAGCTGAGTAAGGCAGCCGAGAGTTAGCCTAGTGACTGTAGCCACCTGATGCCAATAGGTCACCTAATGACCTTTACTTCAGATGTGGAGCTGCAGACACAGGGTCCAATTTTACCTACTGCCAAGTGCCAAATGCCAGATCAATCATTAAGGGTCAGCCACACTGCCAAAACTTTTATAATGACATTTAAATGCCTTTGTTTGGGTCCCTGCTGGCCAGCATACACTCTCTTTGACCATCAGCAAGTCTAAACTAATCAAAAAATCACACTTTATTTCAAGCTGCATCGCATTTCACTCGTAAGGACTTTAATCAGGCTACCACTGTGGTGTGTTCAGGTGACTTCTTGCCGTCTTGACCTCTCACGCGTCTTTCCCGTGCAGTCACATGCAGAGACAGGAAACACGAGGGCTCAGGTCTGGACAGAAGCGCAGGAGGATCTCTGACTGCTCTTAAACCCATTAAGGCCACCTGGGTGTGTAGCCATGCATGTCTAGAAACATGGCCAGGAGGTGTGTGTGTGTGTGTGTGTGTGTGTGTGTGTGTGTGTGTGTGTGTGTGTGTGTGTGTGTGTGTGTGTGTGTGTGTGTGTGTGTGTGTGTGTACGAGGCGAGAGGTGGCCAGGAGGAGCAGGCTGTTCGGCGAGATTAGCAGGCTCTCACATGTTGCATAACAGATTCCCCGTCTCGTGAAAAACCTGCTTGCATGCTGCAGCCCGCTAAGCAGGATGGCCTTAGCGGGCTACAGCCCTCTATGCTCACACACGGACATGAATGCATGAACACACCCAACACTTTGCATTATCATTGTTAAACCTCACCACCAAGATGTCTTTGGTGCTTTGCTTTGGAACGTTTTCATGGCTATTAGTTTATCTATTTATATCAGTGATGTTTGGGAGGAAAAGTAGCCAGACCGACCTTCTTACTCAGGCAGGTTGAGTCAAAGCCTTAACAAATGTCATTATCCAGACCAGCCTGGAGGTGATTAGATAGTGTGCTGCTTATGGCTCTGTGTTTAGCATGGGCCTGCTGCATCCATCCAGGCCAACTGCTTTGTGTGTGTTTGTGCATATGGGCCTGGGCTTGCTGGGGGCTGTGATCCGATGGGTCCTATAACACCAAATCAAACACAGAGGGAGACGCAGCCTGCCTATTTCTCCGCCATAGCGCGTGTGTGTGTGTTTGTGAGCAGGGGGGGGGGGGGGTTAAGTAATAAACAAGGTCTCCATGGTGACAACAGATGCAGCTGCAGCAAAGAATGAAGTTGAGTGTCAGCAGGAAGGACCCACTGTGTGCATGTTTGTGTGTATATGTGTGTGTGCGGGGAAAAACACCAGCAGTAGGGGCCCAGTGAGAATCGTAAACACCAGCAGGCCATGACTTCCACAAATAGACCTTTAAGAAAAAAAAAAGGGGGTGAGCTGAAGAAGGGGGAAGAATGATGATTTCACACACAAAATAAAAAGAAAGACGTGTAGCAGAAGAATGCTTGGAATTGAATGAGTTTACAATTATCAAAGGCAAATAAAAACGTACATAAAAATAAATGCACAAATAGGCAATTGCTTGTGTTAGTACAGCTGCAAAAATCTGCACATTTCTTTGCACTGGAAATCCTAAGCTCTGGAATCCACGCTTGAAATGTCAGGTTCCTTACAGAAGCATGTCGTCCTCCCTCCCCCATAGCTATTGCGCCAACAATCTATTCATCAGTCTTCATCATCTTTCATCATTATATGGTAATCCTCCCAGCTCACTCTGGGTCTGTCTTGACAGCCCCCTGCAGTGTCTCTTTCTAGTCCTGTTGTGTGGTGAGTGTGCCATCTTGATTCACACATCCTGTCAGTGGTTCATAATCCCTCCTCTATGGCGGCAGAATAGCACACTGCAGTCTCCCTTCAACGCCGAACTTCAAGGCCAGATATCTGCGCTACAGCCTCGCGATGCATTGCCATTGTCAGAGCACCTCTGCTGGCAGTCCACATCTCACCCCGGCCTGACCCCCCCCTCCCAAACCCTCTTGCCCAGGCTATTTTCCAATATTATTTATGCAGGGACTCTCTTTAGTCCTCTATAAGCTGGCTTTTTCAAGGCTTTTCACTGAAGGGCTAAAAACATACAAATCCCTCCCAAAAAACTCCCAAAAACCATATGGAGCACTATATACCTTAATCAGAGCAGTCACTGTGTGTGTGTGTGTGTGTGTGTGTGTGTGTGTGTGTGTGTGTGTGTGTGTGTGTGTGTGTGTGTGTGTGTGTAAGTGTGTGTGTGTGTGTGTGTGTGTGTGTGCTCACTAATATTAGAATAATCCCTGGTGATTATGGGAGTGGTTATTAGGATGAATATGGCAGCAGGGTTGGGTCGGGCCGAGCAGAGCTGAGCCCGGGCTGTAGTGAGAAACAGATGTCAGTTGACCCACATCTGCCGAGCATGCTGGGACGCTGGAGTGACGGGTCACAGCTCTGATCATCTCAGGGACACTGTACATCTGGGCCCAGAAAGATCATTGGCTTTTTCTCTTGGTTCACACTGTCCCCTGAAAGCTGTCCCTAACTGTATCTCTGCTGCTGTCTCTCTCTCTCTCTACCTGTCTGTCTGTCTTTTTGTCATACCTACAAATATATAATATATATATATATATATATATATATTAAGAGACGCACAATCCTGTACAAATAAAAATATATTTCTGGCATTGAGAACAATTTTCAAGCACTGCTTTCCGGATCAAAGGTTTTGGCACGTCTACCTTCTTGGATCACGACCCAGACTGGTAAAGTCTAGAGATGCTTGAATGTAAACACTCTGTGGTTGAGAAATAAATTGGATGAAGCCCTGGCAATGAACTGTTAAGAATCTAACCACACTTAATGTATTATTATCTGTATTTATAATATGTACATCTTTGCCATCTGTAATTCCATCTCCCCGCAGCAACGCACCAGCAGTCATTCCTTTACTGCTAATCTTGACCAGCGGGAGAATATCGACTACTACATGTGATTATTGCTGCAACATTCACCTCAGAGGAATATGCTATCTAACTAAATCTAGATTGCATCTAGAACTAAGATGAATCTAAACCCAGTTCCCCACCTAGTGTGCCACAGCAGGCTGAAGCAGACACGTACCATGTAGATATGAAAAGGAGCACATCAATACATTGATATGTACAAACATTGACAATAATTCTAATCCTATGGATAATCTAATCCTATGGCTATGTCTAATCCCACATTTTATACCCAGCTGTGTCAATTTCATATTTTCCTCCATTATGTCCCTAAAGGTTTTTTTTAGTATTTCCATGTCGACCTTAGGCTATAGGTCAGGAGCCATAGCTTTTAGGGACATCTTAAGCCTACAGGGACACTGTATTTGATATAAGGCTGTACAAATAAACTTGACTTCACTCCCCCTATTGAGGCACTGCTGCACTCATGCCCAATTACCAAAAGAATGTAAAAGAAGAATTATATACTCACAAATGTTGTTCGGATTTTAACATTGACATATTTTATTTTCCGTCATTGGCATTGTCTATCATCTGGTGGCCGCTATAGTTGAATGGGTGAGTTTTCTATAACATTTTCATATCATTACATCACTGTGAAACACAAAAGAAAGGCTTTGTCTACAGTACCACTGAAGGATAGATACAACACAAACGCATGTTAGAGGACTTATGCAGTGGCTACCACTGACAGGAGAAAGGAGAGAAGCACAGATTCCCTCGTGGCCAAACCAAACATTGTGGCTTAAAGTTATGGTTACGTTTACTTAAAATGATGCGGTAGACCAACACTGAGAATCTGCGAATGCTAATTGAAAACAGCTTGCTGGAGCTTCAGTGAATACTGAATGTGGGATAGAGTCTTTTTTTTCTTTCTATTGTGTTCTAATGTACTGGTTCCCTGGTCATTCCTCTGTGTTCCCAGGAGGCCTGAGGCGTTCTGGTCCTAGATAGCTGGAGGATGACTCATACTGGCCTTTCTGGCAGCCAAATGACACGTTCACACAGTGTCATATTGCCTACTAAGGAGAGGGACATCAAACATTTCATTTCCCAAAATAGTTGGTTCTATTGAAAAGTGAATAGCTGCAATTTTCGCTACCTGTTACAGAACTGTGCAAACTTTATGAGGTACACCATCACCTGTTGGGTTTACTTTTTCCTCATTATACTAAGTTAAATAACATCACTGCATTTTTATATAAATAAATCAGCTCGCAAACAACTCAATGACTGCTTTCCTTCTTTCTCTCTACCAACTCTGTCCGTCTGTCTCCTGTTTTTCTTTGATCTCTTCTCATTTCTCCCCCTGTCTAATTTCTCTCTCCTGCCTTTCCTTCACTCCTCCTCACTCTCTCTCTCTCTCTCTCTCTCTCTCTCTCTCTCTCTCTCTCTCTCTCTCTCTCTCCTCAGCAGGATTAAGGCCCATCCTTGTCATCCCATAGGGCAGAGTGGTTTGATTGACAGCTGGGTTCAGCATCTTGACACAGGTCCGTGCCCCCGTCATCATCGCTGATCGTCCCACGCTGGCCCCTCAGAGTGACAAGCGCCTGCAGAGGCATTTACTCCTGATGCAGCCGAAAAAAGCCCTCCTCGGGAACCGACTTTCACCAGGACTGCTCTCCTCCCCTTCCTTATCTCTTCATAACGTATTTCCTTTTAACAGCCTATATTCTGTCCTATGCTTTCATTCTGTTTTTTTTCAACATTTTTAATTTGCTTTAATTTCTCTCCAAACCTTCCTACTCCTCTTCTTGACCTCATCTAATCCTCTTTCCTCTCTTCTCTGATATGACCTCTAGAGTATCTAATGCAGGCTACTATTAATCTAAAGGAATCTGCCAGATCTTAATTAAGGTAATTACTGTGTTTGTTTTAACTTAACACTCATGACTCCACTCGAGCTACAATCTTCGAGCAGGCCATAACAGATGGGGCGCTTAGTACTCTATGGGGAAGGCTGACAGGAGTCAGCTGTATGATTTTTCAGCTTGATGTTTGTCAGCTTAATTTACCTTGCAAAACTGCTTAACAGGAATTCCTTCCAAACCTTTCCCACACATTTTAAAGGTGTCAGTTACGTGCTAGGAGTGAAACAAAAACAGCTTTATTTCTCATGCAAAATGGGTGGTTAGCTTGTATTCACTGCCCTCTGCTACAACATACAACATTGCCTGAAGCTGGTCAGTAATGTCACTACGTGTTGCAGAGTGTCTCTTTCTATCTTTTAGTTGAGTCTAAAGTAAATAAACTCCCAGGCTACAGTAGAAAGTAATTGAAGAACCAAGTTGCTGTGTGTATGCAGGCATTTATGTCTTGTCTCAAGTTTCTTGCTTGTAAAATTGAATTTATGTCTTACAGCGGCTGCCACAGAAAAACTCATCCCACACAATATGAAACTAAGATACATTTCAGGTGGTTGTAAGCGCTGTGATATGACAGTACGGTTATGACCAAGTTACATATTGTGTGTGTGTGTGTGTGTGTGTGTGTGTGTGTGTGTGTGTGTGTGTGTGTGTGTGTGTGTGTGTGTGTGTGTGTGTGTGTGTGTGTGTGTGTGTGTGTGTGTGTGTGTGTGTGTGTGAGAGAGAGACCCAGAAGGACAGGAGGGCATCAGATGAGTACAGACTGTTTCCACCTGCCAGGTGCCTGGTCTCTAATCCCCCCTCTCTGTCTGATTAAACACACACACATCCGCATACGCGCACACACGTGCACAGGCACAACAAGGTCATCTCTCTGTCAACCATACAATAGCGCTGTGTACCCATCTGGCCTACATCCTAAATACTTCCTCTTCAGTAAGCAAATAAAAAAAGGAGAAGAGAGCGAGCACTACGTGCCATGGAGACAGGTACACAAGTAAATTACTATAATACTGAGTTACAACTATGTCGCTATTACATACCACATATTCCTTATTTCTATTAAGTGCTGCAGATGTCATCTGACTACTTGAGAAGAGACCACCATTCACTTGTTTTGTCTTATGTTATTGCTGTCTTGTACAATCTTGAGTTCACCTTAGTGAGGAAGATGGGCGGCTGTGGCGTAGTGGAGAGCAAGGTAGTTCTCCAATCAGAGGATCGGTGGTTCGATACCCGGCTTCGGCAGTCGATGTGTCCTTGGGCAAGATACTTAACCCCAAGTTGCTCCCGAAGGCTTGCCATCGGTGTGGACTGGATGATGAATGTTAGTTAGAGTCTGATGGTGGCACCTTGCATGGTAGCTCTGTCATCAGTGTGTGAATGGGTGAATGATATGTAATATACTACTGATTGTAAGTCGCTTTGGTAAGATAAAAGTGTCTGCTAAATGACTGTAATGTAATGTAAGATGCCTCAAACAATACTTTCTTTGAATGATATCAAAAACATTTTTTTTTAAATCTTGTTGTGCACCCATGCACTGCCAAAACCACACGAGATCCCCCTCCTCAATTTTACAATAATAAACTGCCTTTTCTTTCTTTGCTTTCTTTCTATCTTTCTTTCTTTCTCTCTTTCCTGCTTTTACTTTGGGATATGACAAACCCCCCCGTTGGTGAGTCATATCATTCTGACAATATTTTATTCTGGGAGTACAACACTTTGATATCTTGAGGATAAGAGGGCTTTGTAGAGACAGTGACACCCATCCTCCTCCTTTCGCCTCCTCTGTCTCCTCCCGCTCCTCTGCCTTCCCTTCCCCTGGGGAGGTTTGGCTTCTTCTGCCCCCTCCGACGGCTTTTATGTCTGACGAGGTTCTGTGCTGTCGAGGTGAGGACGAGGTCAAATGACTTCAAACGATGCGCCGAGGAACATCACATCGTAAATGAATAAATATTAATGCAAAAATGTTTGTGTACACTTGAACGGGCGCCTGAACACTGTTTTTTTAATCTTGCACTTGTTATAAATCCTTGTGGATTTGACCCTGTTGGCTCTGACAGTAAATGCTTCCACACTGTAACATAATATAGTATGATGTATTGTGATACCATGTGGCCAGGATTATGTACAGTGCAT
This sequence comes from Anoplopoma fimbria, assembly GCF_027596085.1. NCBI lineage: Eukaryota > Metazoa > Chordata > Actinopteri > Perciformes > Anoplopomatidae > Anoplopoma > Anoplopoma fimbria. The sequence continues at coordinate 22,115,940 of NC_072463.1, forward strand.
TATCTACTATATTTAGCATCACAGTAAAGAGCAGTATAGCAGTTTATATGTATGATAAATCATGGATACTGTGTGTGGCTTGATCTACATTATGATAATGTAGGAATTCCATGTGGTGCCATGCTGTCTGCACCGTCTCCTCTCCTCACCTGTTGAGTCTGTGATTAGATACTGTCAACCCCCAGGCCATAGCTATCACATACAGGTAGAGCACAGGCAGACTATAGCTTCCCCTTATGCTGTGGGATGAGAGAGAACTGGTGAACTCCAGGAACCGCAGACGGCGCTGAAAGTTTGTGTCACACTAATGAGCAATCTGTCAACAAGTGTGCGCTAGAGGGAACTTGGGAAAAAAAAGGAAGCATTTGAAAAAATTTAGATTATATGGTGGATATCCCTGTATGAATCCCCCACAAACACACGCACGCACACACATAGTGACTGCTCTGATTAAGGTATATATTGCTATTTTATATATATATATATATTTTTTATATTATTTGTATGTTTTTATGCCTTCAGTGAAAAACCTTGAATACAATATAATCCTCCTGTAACAGACATGTATATAGATGTCATTGCTCTCTACCTCTTATCATTTGTTTAAATTGCAGATTTCAGACTACTGGAGCTGTGATTTAAATGAATAGTTCAAAAATAATTGGACTGTGGTTATATGGTTACATTATAAGGTTGTAAATCCTGAAATAAAGCTAGCTATAGGACATTAAATCAAGATGATTTGTCAAATTACAATTCCCAAGGCCAAAAATGTTCACTTTTTCCACTTCAATAAATTGCTTTATTTTGACATATTACACTTTCCTTTTCCAGTACTGGATTGTAACCAGTTAAAAAAAAAAAAACATTGTACAGCTCATATTTAAGGAAATAAATAAGGCTGTTGTTGTTGATTGGTCAAACGACCATCCCATTTAAAATCACAGTTAAAAAACATATTCATCACTGTCATTTTACCAATTTACTTTACATTATGTGTGAAGTTGAATTCAGAATATTAGTATCCAATATCAAGCCAACTCCCTCTTTGCCAGGAGATATTCGCTGCGCCACTTTCCTCTACGTGAGTTTGTCTACGTAACTTTACGTTAAAGTTGACGTCAGAGGCGTAAAGCATTTGGACCGGCTTGTGTTTAGGATGTTGTGACTAAACTTCCTCTAAAACTCCACAGTGTCCGTATAATGTCAACCAATGATGGACCCTGGAGATCAAGGTAACATGACTTTAGTTCACAAAGGTTAACTTGTATTCTACACTTTGTTAGAGTGTTGTCTGGATTGATTAATTCATCAAATCATGTTTCAAAAAACGGCATTTCATTTTCTGCCTCTCCTGGTAACATTTTTTATTGTGAATATAGAATAATACTGCTATACTCATTCTTTGGTATGCATGTTTTCTCCAGTATATTAAAGGAATGATTCATCCAAATTACTTTATTATTATTATTATTATTATTATTATTATTATTATTATTATTATTATTATTATTATTATTATAAGACTTTTTAAGTAGAAAGTAGCTAATTATATTCACCTCGACTCTATTGGAGTTGCAGCAGAAACCTCAGCAATATCTCAGAACTAAATCATATGCATGTCTGCATACCACTGAGGTAAAGTGAGAAAATAAGTGTTCCTGTATTTTGGGAGGGCTAAACCCTTTTATATATATATAATTGCTTTTTACCCTGAAGGCACCATAAAGCAGCTATATATCACATACCCTGCAATCTCTTATACGAGATGGTTCGTGATTGTGCACTGAAGGGGCCCATCTTGCAGGGGAGGCTGACAGAGTAAGGCTTGACCCTGGGCAGAGGCTTGTGGTGCCGCTTGCATCTCTGGAGGGCTTGTCTGGAGGTTGGCGGTGCTCTGTCTGGGCTGTGCTGCTCTCTAATCACCCTGACACTGCTCTCACAGGGCTGATGGCGCCAGGGAGAGGGAGAGAGAGAGAGAGAGAGAGAGATTGTACACGTGACAAGGCCCACCTTGGCTCTCCACTTGTTCCCTCTCAAGATAATCACTTTCTATTGATTTTTCGGGGAGCACACACAGATCGCTGTTGCCTTTCAACCTCCTTGATGCTGCTTGTCAAAATACCTTAGGGCTACAGCACACAGACCTGTTACGTATTACCTTTCCTCATCCACTTAATAATTGATAATGTAATGTGAATGAGAGAAGTGGAATAGTGAAGCTGCTGCAGGTCTCCAATTTTTCTTTCTTTTTGCGCCATGATCAATACTGAAACTTAATCTTAAACCCGAATTGAATCCATCCCTTTTGAAAAGATGCCGGGCTATTATGGAGATTACTGTGTGTGCGTATATGTGTGTGGTGTAACATAAACCCAAACTCTTGTGCGCGAGTATGTGTGCGCAGTTGATGCTTCATTCCTTTACAGCTCGTATCAGTGAGCTGAGGCGTCACAGCCGGCGCCCTCTGCTACTTACCTAATTAGCTCTAGGAGCCCCTGCATTATTAACAGAGCCCCTAAATCATTCAGAGGGGCCCTAATGTGTGTGTGTGTGTGTGTGTGTGTGTGTGTGTGTGTGTGTGTGTGTGTGTGTGTGTGTGTGTGTGTGTGCGTGTGTGCAAGGGAACACACAGAGGGGGTACGGAGGATCACTGCGATAATGTCCCTCCCTATTCACGACACGTCAGACGTAATTACTCACACAGGGAAGACACGGGTCCAGAACACTGGTAATGGCTCTCTACTCATCTCGTCCTCCTCCTCCTCCTCCTCCTCCCCCCTCCCCCCTCCCCCCTCCCCTCCTCCTCCTCCTCCTCCTCCTCCTCCTCCTCCTCCTCCTCCTCTCCCTCTGCTTTTATGACTGACAAGGTGCTAGCTGGTCGAGACACACTCTATAGATAGACAAATAGAGAGGATGATTAGTATTGTAAGACAAGAATTCTTTCATGTAGGTCATGTGTTAATGCGGGTGGATCAGCAGGAATAGATGGATGATGATTCTTTTATTGTGTACATGGATCTCATTAACGTGAGCAGCTATGTCATTTGTAGGCCTCGTTTAGTTATATTACATGTAATGTACTAATCATTTTAGGGGAATATTACTGTGATAATGGTGCGAGCGTCATTTAGCTACTTTAACCAGTGCATCACTCAAAATTGTGGCATTAGAGCAACAGAAGTGCTTGACGAAAACACTCAATTGAGAAGCAAATGCAGCTGAATCATGTTCAGCACAATGTGGTTGTTTTCTCTAGGTTTAGCAGCTGGAAGTGGTTCTGTCCTTTTGTCAGCAGAGTCAGCAAGACACAAATGAAAAGTCAATATACATCACTTCCTCCCCTTCAGCCAATAGCTGCTATGTAGAGGGGGGGTGATATTGTTCTGTATGAGATAATATTTGGCTAGGCTGGTGACCAGGAGTTCTTGCTCGGGTAAATCCACATGTGTTTAGAGGAATGTGACTGTTTCCTGAATCTCTGCAGTAGCTCTGGTATGGGGGTTGAATTCCAAAACTTTGATCCCCTTCGTTGCGGCACAGTTCACTCTCCCATATTAAGTTTGTGGAGTATTTTGATGGATGAGGTTTGTAGAGAGGTTATGATGACTTACGTGTAATGCCTTTAATTTCTTGCAACAGAGGGCTTCAGCAGTGCTGGTGGTTATATGTGAAATTATGTGAATGGTCACATTTTGTTGAAAATATTGTCACGGTGTTGATTGTGTGACTTACAGTAGAATGTATGCAATTTATTTGGTTTATGTTAGTGAACTAACAAGAGGTACTGTGGTGTTGACATTTGTTTTTCTTCCAACAGAGCTTCTTCAAAATTTAAAAAATATTCAGTTATTTTGTATATATTGTAAAATGATGGATTTTGCTGGCAGGTGCAATGGACTTCACTGAACATTTTTATTTTAAAGAAGGATATAATAAACATGATGCTCCAGTGGTCTTCCTCTGCAGATTTCCTTTTACCCAACAGTGTAAGCAGGATGTATGGGTGATCATGAATGTGCAACTGCATGTATTATTGCTTTTGGTGTACATGTGCATAATGTATTTGTAGCTGCTGTAATACATGCCTTTACCATTCATTTTATACTGTTAAACAGGGCACACATGTATAAGAAGTTCATATTCCAATGATGGTGAATCAGACAAATTTGGCATAGCAACATTAGCGCTAAGGATCCATAATTGCATATTGTGTAAACAAAGGTGTTACATTACAGCAGTGGACATGCACAACACTAGGATGCTCAGATGTGTAACACTTCCAAATATTGGCAACAGAGGGCTTTAGTGCTATCGGTGGTTGTGCTTTCAATGGCCACATTTTGTTAAAGACATTAAGGCGCTGCTTGTGTGTGTGAATGACAAAACAGTTCATGTGATTAATGCCAGTGAATATACGTGTTAAAAGGGCTATAGGATTTTGGCAAACAGGCATTTTAGAGTGCAAGCGTCAGACGGGAAGTACTGTTCTTCCGAAATGTTTCAGCTTAACCCTGTCTTGATTTTAAGATGGTGTGAGGCTTAGGAAATTATTGGCTTTTTACTGCAAGTGCAGGATGGGGAAAAAATGAAGGCGAAAACTGTAATGGGAAAAAGAATTAGACTAGATAAAAGTCTTAAATTGTCGAGAGAGAGTGAAAGAGGAACACTCCTTTACGTCGTTAATCTGGTCTGCCCCTCCCCCCTTTGTTTCAATTAAGAAAATTACTTTTTAGTTCAATTAACAATAATTCACGGTTAACTGAATAAAGTTTATTACACAATCAAGGCGACAACAGAGCAAGTGCGAGGGGGCACACACACACACACACACACACACACACACACACACACACACACACACACACACACACACACACACACACACACACACACACACACACACACACACACACACACTCACAGGGGCTCCTTGCAGGTGTCAGGGCCCCTGATCTGCTGACCCATGCTTTGGTGAACCTTGGCTGGGGGAGGCGGGATACTGGTGAGGGCTTGGTGCTGGAGGTCGGGGAGGACGATGTTGTTATGGGATGTTAGGGAGAAATGTGTCATCACGCTCTTAGATGGAGGGGCCTCTCTATCCTCAATCCTTGGCCTCAGGCAGCAGCTTGCATCACAGCGATTAGCTTCCAAACACAGACAATAACACTAGCAGCCACATCGTCATAATCGCCATTATCCCCCCCCCACCACTGCCACCGCCACCACAAAACATGGCAGGGACTCATTTCTGGAAGCTTCCGCCCTCTTTTATGCAACTACCGATGAGCTGTCGGCCTATAAACATTTGGGTAAATGAAATGGCACGGCGTATAAATTGTCCTCTTTTGCATTTTCATACCAACAATAAGATGTTTTTTTTGCTTCAGCCGTGGTACATCCTCCTTTGTTCCATCCCCTCCTCCTCTTCTCCCCTCTCCCCCTTCTCTCTCCCCCTCTCTGAAATGATTTACTCTGCTACAATTATTGGGTAATCTCCACTGTCATTACTCTTAACATCTGCTCTGTCAATGCTAAGGGCTTTTGGCTGTGCTCTGCGACAGTTATTCTATGTGCTTACAGTCCTGTGATGCAGACAGACCCCCCCCCACACACACCTCTGTGTGCATTAGATGGATGAAATGGTTTTTATATGAGTGGTAGCAGTATGGTGGTATAATTTGCTTGCGCTTGTGTGTGTGAGGGATTCAAGAACAATCGGATTGGAGAGGTAGGCTGAGTTGTAGACTTAGCCGACAGGCGCTGCTGAGGTATCCAGAGGTCAAAGGTCAGCTCATTATCTTGAGTCAAAAGTCAAATATCAGCTGAGGGGAAACCTTCTATAATCAGATCCCATAGAGAAGGCAAAGTAACTGATATTACTGACAAAACTACCACCCACCATTCTCTGTCTGTCTGTCTGTCTGTCTGTCTGTCTGTCTGTCTGTCTGTCTGTCTGTCTGTCTGTCTGTCTGTCTGTCTGTCTCTGTCTGTCTGTCTGTCTGTCTGTCTGTCTGTCTGTCTGTCTCTCTGTCTGTCTGTCTGTCTGTCTGTCTGTCTGTCTGTCTGTCTGTCTGTCTGTCTGTCTGTCTGTCTGTCTGTCTGTCTGTCTGTCTGTCTGTCTGTCTGTCTGTCTGTCTGTCTGTCTGTCTGTCTGTCTGTCTGTCTGTCTGTCTGTCTGTCTCTCTGAATGAACAACAAGCAACCACCCAGCAGACAGGCAGTTAAGCAGGCTAACCTTTAGCGAGCAGGGAGAGGAACATTCAGAGATTTCCATCAGATTACCCTCTCCAGTTTCCATTGTGTGTGTTGGCCCCGTCTGTGGTATTTCTCCCCCCCCTTTCACACAGCAAATTGGAACCATTTGGTATTCAGATAACGACAAACAGCTCAGATCTGCTGGAACAATAAGCAGTTTCCAACCAATCGCCCACCTGGACTGAGCTGCTAAGACGGTCTTGATAGTCGTCACTTCTTTCACCACCACTCAATTGCCAGCCTGCCTTCTTACGGCTAGTGTTTCCAAAGCCTCCTTCTGATTCGAGTTTTACCTCCCTCTCACCCCTCACTGCTGATTGACCTTCAGCTTCTTCACAAATCAGATAGAACTCAAGAGTGCAATACAAGATGAATCCGGTCTAGTGGATGTCACAACCTGGCAAGTGTTATGACTTTCTGTCTGTAATAGTCCTCTGAAGCAGTTGTCCGTGAGTGTACATTTGTGTTTGTATACTTTCTATTCTTCACCCCTGTGAGAGGAGTCGAATGACATGGATCCAATACTGTGTGATTGAGATGGATGCCCTGTTTTATTATCTGTGTTTCGTATGTATGTGTATGTGTGCATATATTCCCAGAGTGCTGGGGGAACACACTGTGACCCTTGATGTATTTGGCCACCAGAGGCCATGCTGGCAGAGGCTGAAATGATGATTAAGGACAGGGGGGCTTGATGGGAAAATGTGGATTAATGAAGCTCAGATAGAATTAATAGCCATGACATCCCACAACAGCCCAGCCGCTAAATGAGAATATGTCGTGGGTCTACAGGAGTCTCAACGCTTGTTTCGCTTTCAAGGTGATGGTAGGAGTAAAGAAGGGAAAAGTTGCATCTCTCAGCTGACTTACCTGACTTGTTCACACTTGACGACAGAAAAAATAAAAGAAATGTTTCTCACAAGCAGAGAATTTAGTAATGGTTGTCCCAGCTGAGTATACCTAGGAATTACATTCACAATGAACCGTTATGCAGTGCCGATGCAGGAAGAAGTGTTCCCTTAGCGATTCCAAAACTGAGGTTGTGGCTGTTAAGGTCTTTTCAGATGGTGAAGTGACACTCCTTTAGGTGTCAATTGCGTATGGCCTTGGAAACAGTTTTTGAAGAAGAAGAAAATGAAGAAGAAACTAGTTTCTCTTGTGTTGCCTCAAAAATGTATCAATTGTGTTCGACAAATCTCCCCTGGGGAAATGCTAGCCTATCAATAGTGTGTTTGCATGTATGTGTCTTTGTGACCGCATATTAGTAACGTGTAATGCTGAATACAGTTATAATATGCTCATCAGTGAGTGGAAGTAGTATTAGTAGTAGTAACTTGTTCGTTCCTCTATGAATTTCGACAGCGTGTTCTGAAAGCAGCTGCTTTAGATAAGTGCCCGACAGACTTGTACAAATGATGTCCGTGATTGTAGGTGATACGATTTCTGGAGTGCATCTTGGATGAATCAGAAACAGCCAGAGCCACTTAGTCAGAGGAGAGTGTTTTCTGTTAGTCTCGGTCGTCCACCTCCGATGAAGAGCAGTGCAGCTGCTTCCAGAAACTTTTTTTAATCCAGAAAGTCCCAAATACCTGTGTGAGACGGTCTGAACGGGGGGTCAGCAGAGCAGCAGAGCACAGAGCAATAACATAATGGACAGCAAACTACTGGCAGGTAGATTTATTTTTTTCTTAAAATATTAGGACACAGCTTGTCAGCTTTGTCAGCTATATCGCATATATTTTGAATGTGCATAAAGTTTTGTTCATGAGGAGAATTCTTTTTGAAACACACGTGAGCTGTTAAAGTCCAGAGGTTTACAAATTAATAAAAATTGACTCATGTATAATGTGTTGTGATAACATTTAATGAGAGAAGTTGATTTACAGGATAATCAATATTTTAAAGCAACACAGAATACCTGAGAGCATTACTGCATTATATTCAATTATTATTTTTATTTTTATTCCACCATAAATTGATGCAGAAATATTTACCAGAATGCAGGAAATTAAGTGATTGATGCTAACATTTTTAAAGGAACCTGAGACCCCCCATTCAATATTTGTCCCCACCAATGTTGAAATCTATGTTACATAGCTTTAAATGCGTAAATCAAAGTTCAACGAAGTGCAACCCTGGCAGCGGGTGGACGTGTGTTAGACTCCCAGTCTGAAAACACCTTTATGCTGGTGAATCATCATGTAGAGCATCAAGCTTATGTTTTGTTTGAGTCAAACAAGTAGTGTTGACTTTCATTTGTCTGTATGATCTATCCTAAACCTGCATTACATTACATTACAGTCATTTAGCAGACGCTTTTATCCAAAGCGACTTACAGGAAGTGACTACCTAAAAGGTAAGTGTGTCATTACTTACTAAGTAATGTATTTCATGTTAAAACAGCATGATGGTGTGACGGCAAGGGATCCCTCAAAATTGTTATAACATGGGCAGAAAGGAAGAATTGTTGAAAATGTTGAGAAAAGTTTGTTAGTTGGAATTTACACCAAAGCAGTACAGTAAAGCTTGGTGACTCACTCAAGATACATTGAAGAATGAATGTCAAAAATTGAAACAGAAGAGGCCAAGATGTCCTGACTTTAAGTATGGGTCAAATTCCAAACAAAATCCTATAATGCAACTCAGTAGCAACCTTTAAACCCAAGATGAGATAACCCTAATGACATCATCAGCGTTATTCTTTGAGATTTTGGAAAAATCCCTCCAGAGCCAAACATTACACAAGCTGAGTAGTACTCACAATAATGAGGAAAAGGAGCATCACATGGAAAATTGGTGCAGTTCCCTTTTAACCATGCAGATCTGTCCAATTAAGTATTGTCCTCCCATGTGGTCATCACCTGGGAGATGTTTGGGGACTTTAACATCTTGCATTGCATTCATGAGCTAACTTCCAATTAGGGATCTCACATTTCCATTCTATACAGTACAGCAGCACATTAATTACGTCTTAAAGTTCAACACTTTCAGCCAGAGGAAAACATGTACAAATTGCAAAAGAAAAAAACCCAACTCTTATTTGGTGCATCTATTCAATATGTATGAGATACAACATATAGCAAACATTGCAAAGAATAATGTTGTTACTGCTGGTCGCAGCATGTTTGTCTTTCACAACCTCAGATGTGTTTAGCAGCAGCTACAAAGAGTACAGATTCAGCCCCCTGAAGTTTTAATTTGGCTGTTTGAGGATAACAGTTGCTGGACTGACTTGTCTTCTCTTTGATTTCACCACCTGGTTCGTTGTTCAGTTGGTGGTCTTTCACTTCTACCTCCTGCGGGCTACAAACATCCCAGCTTGCGTGTGTGCTCACATAGACACACACACACACACACACACACACACACACACACACACACACACACACACACACACACACACACACACACACACACACACACACACACACACACACACACACACACACACACACACACACACACCTGGACAACTTATTAGCATGTTAAGTCAGGAACCGGAGAATGGTTTAGCTCCAGGTGGTGATCAGTCATTAATGTCTGATCAGCTCTGCAGGTAAATGTTTACCTCAGACTGGTTAGACATTACTGGAGCCTGGAGGCTAGGACCAGTGAACGACTAAGTTGTTTCTTTAAGAACTGGAAAAAGTGCAAACAAGGAAAGCAAAGGTTGAGATGTTCTAGATAAACATAAAGCTGGGAAATTAAGTTGGGGGGAATAAAATCAAAAAAGTATAAGAAACAAACTGGACAGGTTACTCGCATAGTTTGGTGGGAAAACAGTGATTTAGAGAAAACACAAAAGGGGAAAGGGGGTGGTGGTTCATGGAGTTCAGTGCAGAGCATCTCAATTTCTATGAAAACATGGCAATGTGTAAAATCAGAGGGGAGACCACAGGGAGTGAGAGAGAAAGTGCAACACGGATTGAAATTACAGTTGAAAGGCATAATAGTATTATAACCCACTGTGTTTTATCTGATACAGAAGATCCTGTCAAATGTGGACTGATCAGCTGCTCAACCAGTAACTCCAGTCCTGCAGTGAAGGTCCATGTAAAAGGCGCTATTAAAAATATTATTCTACACTTTTTTCGGGGATAATAAAGTTCATAATATCTCTAAAATGCACTCCTCTCTTTATAGCAATCAACAAAATGCTGAAATCTTCCTTTCTCTGCCAAAGGTGATGACAGGTAGGTGTCATTTTGTTTCTCCTCGTCTCTTAATCCCTATAAGGACAACTTCTCATTGTCTGTTTTTCATGTTAAAGGAGCTGTGATTGGGGTTAATGCTGACCCTGGGCGGGGGGGAAGACAACTCTGGGAATGAGTGTAACAAGAGAGAACACACTACACAGAAAGGGAAACTGAGATAGTGAGCTTTGACAGGCTTGAGCTCCCAGGTGGGGTGTCACCCTCAGGGGAGGCGACGGTTGCTGACAAAGCTGTGTGTATGTGTGTGTCACATGAGAAGGTCTTGGCAGGAGAGTTTTCCTCCGGTTCTCTGTTCATGAACGAAGATTATTTGGTTATTGCTCATTAGAGGCCCGTGTAGCTCCGAGATGATGACAATTTGACACGTGAAAGCATCCCGTTGATTCAAGCTGTGGTCCTTGTTGCAGAAATGTTTTGCAAGTCTGATGAAAAAATACAATGTTTATTTACCGAATTAATAGAAAAAGATGTCACTCAACAATGAAAAATAATGAACATTTGACCAGTTTTATTTATTTTTCCTTTTTACAGTAGCTTTAGTCACACAGCAAGTGTTGTTGACTTTGCCGCTACCTTCCCATTGTGAAAGGGTGACCTTCCTCGTTCTCCCACACTCTGTTCTGCTCAGCTCTGTACATCTGTGTCTGTTTACCAGCCTGCCTGTGTCTCCCTCAATCTGAACTGATGAGTGCAACTCACAGCTGCTCCTCTCTTGTTTCCCGCTGCTTTGGTTGTGTGTGTCTGTGTGTCTGTGTGTGTGTGTGTGTGTGTGTGTGTGTGTGTGTGTGTGTGTGTGTGTGTGTGTGTGTGTGTGTGTGTGTGTGTGTGTGTGTGTGTGTGTGTGTGTGTGTGTGGTGTCTTTGTGCTCGGTGGTGACAGCATCATGCTCCCAAATCAAAGACGACTGACTCGCTATCGCAGCGCACCTCTGATCGCGGAAACAAGGAAAGTTTTTTTGTCTTGTAGATAAAAGAAGTTAACATGGATCTATATTTGGCTTTGATCCCTCTGTTTTCTTATAGTTACACCTGTATGTATACCTGCACAAAGTACTATGAACACATGCAGATGCGGTCTGTGCATGTTCATACACAGGTAATATCCACATCCACCTGTGTCACCTGAGCCCTTTTGACCTGCATTCCTCTCTTGCCTCTCCTTCATGTCTTATCCCGATGTTTTGTCATTTCCTGCTCTTATCTTTAACAGAATGACAAAAATCTGGCGGTTTTGTTCGTTGGTCAGAGTGGCGGACTTGGCGGCAGTCTTGGCCTGTACAGTGCACCCTCCACAGTTCAAATATGAAGATGAAAAAAGAAAATATTGTGACCTTTATGGTAAATGGGATGTTAAATTAATGTTGAGGTATATTTGGGAGAGTTGATGCTCACTAGTGGTGAATAATGGGAACAGGAAGTGTATGGTTACAGGGAGGGCAGGGAAAGGTGAAGAAGAAGGAGGTTAAAAACCGAATCTGTCTTCAGGCAAGTATGGGATACTCTTGAGAGCGTGACATCATCAGGACAGGTGTTGTTTGCTGTTGTCCTGAAGTAAGGGCGAGGGGGCCTTGAGGAACCTGTCGGACCTGTTTTGGACCCTCAGGACCATTTAGCTCCTTAGGTGACAGCTGAGTAGGAAGGTGTTGAGTTTGTAACCTGATAAATAAAGAACTGTCATCGTACAGTAGCTACACAACTTGAATTCCTGCCATTGTTTTGCTCTTTTTTTATCTAACATTTGGAGAAGATTTTTGTTTTTTAAAAAGACATTCTGGGACTTTTTACGTATTAATACAGATGCAAATTAGGTGTTTATTTCGTTTTTTTGTTTTTTTAATTTAAATGTTTATTAACCATCCCCTAAACATTAACAAACAACCCTGAAAAGATCTAGGGAGATTTTTTTGTTTACAATTTTTTGGGTTGTTTTTTTAGTTGTCAAAATTAATAAGACAACTACACATTTGGTGTGTCATAATTAGAACTAAAAAGATTAGTTGATAAAGTCGGTCAACAGACAAGGAATCATGCATTTTGAGCCTTAATTAGTACTGTAAGTTATTTTTGGAGCAAAAATACAAAACATTTGCTTGTCATTTGTGATGATCCTTGTGCTTATCCTTGTCGCATATGAAAGCAAACTGAATATCTTTGGGTTTAAGACTGTTGGTTGAACACAAGAAGCAATTTGAGTTGAGTAATAGAAAATAATTGGCAGAATAATTGATAATGACAAATAATTACTATTTTTATGCTTTAATTTGTATTAAAACAAACTAAAATGAAGGAGTCTCTGTCTGTTTGCCTGTATGTATGCATGTATATATTTATTTATATATTTATATATATATATATATTTTTTTTTTCTCGACAACTCTTCATCCGGTCAACTTCACACTTGGCGGTTGCATTACTGAGGACCCAAGGAAGTAAAGTATCGAGTGTGAAGCTGTTTGTATGATCGGTTCTAGAGAAAGCTGTAAGCAGCAATACCAGAGGCCTAACAGGTTCTGCACTTGTTTATCATAAAATGAAGACAATGGGTAGATGCATAAATGTTTAAAATCAAATTTTAGGCGAGGGGCATGAATTTTATAAGCCACAGGAACACTGTGCGTCATTGCAACTTGCCAATGGTGTAAGGAGCTCTGTTCTGTATACAAAGATTGTGCACAGAGTTGTTTTCCTGCCAGCATCTCTGTATTGCAGATTCAAAGCTGGTGCATAAACTCCACAGTTGCTAATGTAAGTACATATACATTTGCATCCCTACATACATACAAACAAACGTCAGGAGGCCGCTGGCTCATGTGGAAGTTTCCTAAGCCTCCTACAAATATTTGTGTGAAAACACTTTCTCCTTCAGGTAGAACTCGTCTCTGTGTCGTGTTGCCTGTCGGTGCTGGTGAAATGTTTCTTTGGTAATTCATTTGCAATTAGGAAATGTAAATCAGACAGGTGCTGCTGGCATCTATCAGAGTCTGTATTTGTTTTACCTAAGGCATCTCAGATCCTCCCTTTGTAATCACACGCACATGCACGCTTACACATTTGGACACACACACACACACACACGCACGAACACAACAAGGTCACCTCCACGTATCGCTTAGGGTCTTTCTGCTTGAGTCTGAGGAGACTTTAGAAGTGCAGTATTAAAAGAGAAGCAAACTTTTTATTCAGAAGAAGGAATACAGAGTCTGCCTTGTTTCTGACTGACATATGTTCAACACTCCGCACATAAGGAGAGGTACAGCTGCTAGATAGCATTGCTTAGTTTGTGTGTGAAGTGAGGGAAAGTGTGTGGGTGTGTAGGGGGGCACACAGGAATGCACACTTTTCATGAATGTGGTTGCGTGGTGGTGTGTGTGTGTTTGTGTGAGGCGAGTGACTTCACACAGGCGTAGTAGTAATGAAGCGTGCCAGTGCGGAGAGAGTGGAAGTTGTGTGTCAAACTGGTGAAGAGGAAGGAGGAATCTGCAACATTTGGTTTCCAGTATGTCACATTTCCACCGCATTTTAATCACCTTTATGAATGCCAAATATTGAGCACGAGCGATAAATCCTTGCTTACAAAGACTGACCAGTACGAGGAAAAATGTGCAATTTTAATATTTGGACTGTAGACAAGCAACTTTTAAAAAGACAGTTTTTAATATTCAGATGCCCTCCCACACACGAAGGCACACGCCGGCCACATTTATAAACACACACACACACACACACACACACACACACACACACACACACACACACACACACACACACACACACACACACACACACACACACACACACACACACACACACACACACACACACACACACACACACACACACAGTGTTTTATACCACTGGCAACTGCCTTATTCCCACCAGCTGTCTGAATGCATAAAACCCAGGCTTGTTGTTAAGTCTGGGGCTTAAAAGCATTGCCAAAAAGAAAGCTGGGCAGGAATAACGGCATTAATTCTGTGATTTGAGCCTCAGCATTTAAAAGTGCTTAAAACTAGCAGCTGGTGTCAACAAGGTAATAAAAAGCAGGCACAAGGGATCACTCTGCCTGACTGGTGTTGGGCAGCAGGACGTCCATATTCGTTTAAACGGTAGTGATGCAGGAAGAGTGGAGACACTGGCACGGGCCGCAGCCTGCCATACTGCCAGAGAAAGAGAGGGCAGTTAGGGTAATGTGATATAGTAATTTGTAGTTTATCAGCTTGTGTCATAGAAATATAACATACAATAGATTGATGGCGGCACGTCACGCCCTTCGTGTTTTATTTCCTGTGTTGTGTCTCAGCCTAAGCTGGTTCTGAAATGGCCAGATTGAACTCTGTTAGTGACATCACTCCCACTGCAACGTCTACCTCCCTCCTCCTCTCAGGTGAAAGGTATCATTTGCCACAGCTCTTGCCAAGTCAGGAGTTGGAAAACTTTAATTTCCTTTGCTCCGGAGTGAGTGCCAGAGGTTTGATGTCCATTACCCAAACCCTGAAACTAGAGTTGACGTGGACTTGGATTGAGCGAAGCACTCTGTGGCAACATTAGCTAACCCCAGAACCTCCGTATCATCTTTCTTACTGTCTCTCCTCCTCTTCATTACTTCCTCCCTCCCTCTTTGCTCTCACTTTCTCTCCTTTGTTGTCCTTTCTTTCTGAGGCCAAGGTTGAGATTCCTGTTAAAAAAGTCAAGACTCAGCTGGACCCGGGCCACAAAGTCCATTATGATCCACCTCCTCTCTGCCGCCCGTTAACTTGTCCTTCATGATGTGGCGGCGGCTTGTAAATGCCTCAGCATTTCAGCACTCAAGCTCCTTTGCTCTTAAATCTACACGACACAGTCTGTAAAACATCTTAACTGTCCTCACCACTTTGCACAGTTGCAAAATCCCTTTGAAAGTGAGACTCAGCCTCTGAGTGAGCATGGGTGTTTTTTACATTTTCAACCGCACAAAACGTGATAGAAATCCGACCAGCATTAAAATTACAAAAAATGTTTATAGCAGATTTTCCTACCTCTGATTCAGATACATCTGTGGGGTCATCTGGTTATTAAAGTGATATGAAATAAAGAAAATTGTGTCGCACAAAAAGTCATTTTTCTGACTTGAATCTAGATGTAACTAATTAGCTCAGGGCTGTCAATCAAAGTGGAGGACAAGTGCAAGGTGTCCTGAAGGTTAATGACTTAGGAAACGCTGAGCGATTTAAACACCATATGGATAGGCTCATCATCTACAAGCTGTTCAAGGTTGAACCCATCCAGAACACTGTAGGATTGAGATAATAGCCTTCTTCGCCCAACTGTTGTTAAGCTACCAATCTCCTGTCGGCTGCAGAAGAACTGAGACCCCAAGCAACTTTCTCTCTTTGCCCAATCTTTGACTCATTTTCTCTCCCATCAGTCTCTCAGGTACACAATACAGATGTGCTGATGACACATCTTTCTTACTTTCTTTCTTTCTTCATTCCTTCCTTCCCACCACTTTCTTCCACTTCTGCCCTTTTCTTCATCAATCCTATTCCTCTTCTCTCCATATTACTCCTCAGCCATACACATCCGTTAGAGAGTGGCTCGCCCTCAGAGCCATCTGTTTTCAGGCAGCCTGTGAGCATTGCTGAAATATGTAGGGCCTAATTAATTCAACCAAATTGTTTTAGAATAGATTAATACAATAATGGCAGCGCATGAAAGGTTATTTCAAGTACAGCACTCAGCTAATCTCATCAAAGGGTAGATTTCACTGTTCTGCACTCGGTGAACACCCACTGTCATATAGACCCTCGTATAGGGAAACCAATCCGTATGTAATGGAAAGCTTCTCAGTGTTGGTGCTGAATTCACAATCAAAATTTAAAAGCATTTTATTAGAGAGAGGAATGATTCATTCTGTAGATGATTAAACGGAGGGCGGCCTTCACAGAATTTGGATGGAAATCAATTAAAAAAATAAATGTGTACAGTTATATGTTTGTTATAGACTTTTACAAAGTGGATGAAAATGATGGTGTTCCAGTTGAGTAGAGATGCTACAGCACCCAAAACCATAATGAAACCCTACAGATGTATTCAATCTTACATTAATATCAGTACAGTCATTATTCCAGTCACGGTGTCATAGCAACAGAAAAAAAGGATCATAATGCACAACATTATCCTGTCTCTAATTGTAATGGCTTATTTGGATTGTAAAATGGGCCGCCTCACCAATATTACGAATTCTTGTTACTTAATTATGATGACTTTGGTATTGCCTGGTCTACACATGCTATTGGAAGAATCATATTTAGTATTTTTTCTCCCCTTTTGGTTCATATTTTGTTGTACTGAGTCATTTAAGGCCAACTGTAATTCTCAGTATTTGTAGATACTTGGGGTCAAAGCTTGTTTTTGAAAGAGTAACCTTTTACTTTTCGATGGCTTCACTCATCCTGCCAAGCTTTCCGGCTCATACATTATAGAAGATGGATCTGTGATTGTTTTTCCTTTGATGGTTGTTATAGCAGAACAGCTGGCGGCTGCTTTAAATCCTGTGACCTCTAAAAACAAAACAATAGTCACTCACTTGAAAGCACTTTATAAATGACACGACAGTAAAGTCATTATAAAGGGTGTCATTTTAATGCACTTGCTATCCATATTGGGCCAACGTTTCCTTGATGTATTCTTCTTTTTTGTTGTTTGTAATTGTCTATTGATCCCTGAAGGAGAAATTTGACCTTCTGGGTGAGAAATATCTCATCATTTATAAACTACACACCCTGCTGGTCTTGTACTTTCAGAAACACTCATTTCTTTTTTGGGTGGACAGGTTTTTGTTGGGAACATCAATAATATTTAAGGTCATATTGGTCACTAGTGCTGCAGTGGACTCATGGTCTGCCCATGGTGTGTCTTGTTGCTGGCTTAGGCTCCTTGTTGGCACATATGTGGACTAATCACTTAAAGAACGAATGAATTAAACCATCAAGCCAACACATTTTTTTTTAAACAGTGGGTGTCTCATTTTGGAATGAAGCGCTTATTATACTACTCCTTTGAGACGGAGAGGCTGTGCCATCAGTCACCTAGACTAACCTCTGTAGGGAATGATTCAGACAAGCAGAAGTCACAAGGCTGTTGTTCATCAAGATTAATACCAGCTCACTGTCCTCCCCAGAGAGACAAACTAACAGATTCCCTACTTGACTTCCAGAGCCGGCTCCTATAGACGGTTCATTAACACAAGTATTATGGCTGAACCGCTTGCAATTAGGAATGTGTTTAAGACAGAGCCATGCACATACACTTACAGCAGCACGTGCTCATGTCTGGGTACACACTCACCCTTACACCTACACCTACACACACACACAGTGGCACAGTGTCGGGTGCATTTTTTAAGAGGAGAAATATGATAATGAACCTGGCTTGATAGAGTAATTAACTGGGCTAAATGGAAATCCCATGAGGTTCAGTGATAGTTAGCAGATGTTCTCTGAAATACATTAAAGACCAAACGTCTTGTAAAGCGGCAGAAAGAGCGCAAGTAAAAGAGGGATAATATTGCCACTGGAGATAATGTTTGGGGTTTTACAAATAGGGAGTAGAATTTGAGGTCTGACTTTTGTGGTGGGTGTCTTTTATTTGGAAACAATGTCTCTGCAGGCAGGAATGAATCAGCTGATCAGAGTCATGTGGCTTACAGGAGTTGAAGGCATTAAAAGAGAACGACCTCAAGCAAGCTTTGTATTAAATAGAGAGCTTTTAAGACCAGGAGAAATGTCTGGTGAAGCGGTTAGTTAAATTGGCTTTTGATTATGTCGACGATGCAGCGTGTTTAGAGAACAAGCCCATAAACGTTCCCCAATAAAACTGGCACTGGAAATGTTTCTGATTTAATAAAGTTTGTAACATACCAACATATGGTTCTGTGGTTTCTGAGTTACTGTTTCCAGTGACACTGATGTAAAATAGAGGTGGGGCTGAATCAATAGAAGTCCCCTATTGCTCACATTGTACCACTGACTGACATCATTGTGGTCTTTTTTTTCTTCTTATAAGACAACATGCTTGTTCTGTTTGCAGGATGGTGACAGCGTGTTGAGTCACAGCTTAGCAATATCTCAGAACAGAACCGTCATTTTATCACAGACTACTCCATACTGTAACAGCTGATTACAAGAAATGCAATGCTGTTATATCATTTAGGTTGGTGGAGATGGTCTTTGGAATGATGTAAAGGCCTAACAATGTCTCAGAGGATAACATACTGTATGAAAGGACATTTCACAATCATTGTATGCACATATGAGTTTAAATGAGTTTAAAGTAGTACCAACATGGAAGAGATGAATTTACCCCTCTTTAAGTCACATCTTGTTCCCTGTTCACTTCTATACAGCAATATCATTGACACCACCAGAGGCGGTGAAGTCGCACTCCACGGCTAGCTAGCTTGCTAAGTCACACTGAGAAGAGCCATCTGCTTCCCTGTCTGAACTTTAGAACAAAGACGCCAGGCTGTCAAAGTTTCCCTCAAACAGAGAAATGCACCCTGACTCAATCACAAGCAGACGCATACAGGCAGACTGCCATGAACGCATATACATACACAGTCACACACATGCACACACAGACACTCCACCCACATATGCACGCTCATTTTGGACTTGTTTCCTTCTGTTCTGGAGTCTAATGGACTTTCCCATTCTTAGTTCAACGGCTCATCTGAGCGAACAAATGTAATTTTGGATATTTCCTCTTTTTGCGAACTCAGAAATAGTCCCTTGAAAAAGAAATAAAAAAAGCTTGCATGTGTTTGTGCTTGCGAAGAAGAACACCTGTTAATATTGAGTTCATTACTGAATTTATTCCAATCAGTCCATGTGGTCAGTAGGTGTAAAGCAGCTG
This sequence comes from Anoplopoma fimbria, assembly GCF_027596085.1. Classification (NCBI taxonomy): domain Eukaryota; kingdom Metazoa; phylum Chordata; class Actinopteri; order Perciformes; family Anoplopomatidae; genus Anoplopoma; species Anoplopoma fimbria. The sequence goes on from NC_072463.1 coordinate 22,135,303, forward strand.
CAGGAAGTGTAATAATGACTTCCTGTTTACTCCGCCTCCTCCCACCCACTCACCGGTTACAGCCGGCCATGTGGTCCTGCATGGAGCAACTCCATCACTAATGGACCGGCACTGACTCGGCACAAACTAATGGCAGACTAGACACCCAAATATACACCTTCAAGACACACAACAACTTTTAAACTAAACTTGATCTGTCTCACTCTCACTCATATAAGTTGAAGTGATTCCAGATACGAGTAAGCGAGCTTGAACTTCCAGCGACCTCACACCTTAATGTATTGATCAATCAGTGTTCCATTTAACGCCGCCCCTGCCTCCCTCTAATCTAATCTTTGCTTTTTCTCTTTCCGACTCCCGCCTGCACATCCACACTATCGCACAAGAGCGAAAAAAACCTGGAAAACCTTTTAGCAAGCCTTATTTTGACATACATAATGTGTTCCAGAGGAGCACACTTGGATCCTTTGCCAAGTTAATCTGTTTACATTAAGTGTGAAGAATGCCTGAGAATGAACCTTCCTGCCCTTAGACAAGAGGACAGCTGATATCAAGCTTTAACACTTGGCCTGTTGCTATTTTTCACACAGTGTAGCAGAGTGAATTATTAGCTAGGACCGTAACTGTCCATAACCTGACATGAAGAAATATGACTTATACTTTGACATTTTGCTATCTTTAACACCGAAGATGAAAACCAGAAGGCCGAGATATTTTTCAGTTGTGTTCATATCTTTCATAAACAGTACAGTATAAGCGTTACTGTTTACAGTTCTGCGTGCAGACGTGCAACATTGCACTAGCAGGCTGCCATGCAGTCTTCCTCTTTGCTGATGTGGAAGTTGATATATTGCACTTCTCTCTCTGATGGTAAATCCTTTTGGCTAGAACTCCCCGATAACTTAGGGCACAACACAGAGGGAAGTTCTAAATCATGCAGCTGGATATGGTGTGTTTTTAGGAACTAAGAAAGATCCAATTTAGATTGAAATGCTGTCAGTGGAGACGCTGTACGTGGAGCGTTGCCGTGCTGGGACAGCCTCTGTGCACTCAGCTATCTGAGCCTGTCACAAACACAGAAATCTGAGTTTACATGGAGTTTTTTTGGTGATGTCCAGCTCGTAAATATAATGTTAGAGGTTAGCAAGGAGTTAGAAGTTGGATCTCTGGGGAGCCAGAGGTCTTAAAACCACTGGACATATTATTCTAACAACCACTGAAGCCTTAGAGGAGGGAGGTTTCCAGTTGTGTCCCTCACAAAAGGGTGTAAATATGTCTTTACATGTTAAGAAGACTTTCATTAAAAAACATTAAACAATACTTTAATATAAATATTACTGTAGTGGTCAACTGTGGTCCAAAGAAATAGTCGTTCTATTCATTCCTCATTGTTCACTCATCTAAATTTACAAACTGTCCTTAACATGGCATACAGTGGTTACAGCTGTAATAGATGTGTTGGTGACCACCCTGTGCTGCCATGGTAACCTCTTTATTAGTCCACTGAGTATGGACGTGACATCTGCCATGGTGTGCTTTTGTTTGATTATTGAAAGCCCAGGCAAAGGCAAAGGTACATTGATTAAAACAGATATTGTTCCTCTCACAAGTAAATGAATGTAGATCCTGGCTCTTTCAAATATGTGTGACTATATAGTTGTCTTTTATAAAGTATGGCGGTTAAGAGTCCCTGCTGCATAACTGTCATCATTTCTTTGTTTTTGATAGTAACATCAGTGCTACCATCACCACTTTCTAAGAGATATACAGAATCAAAAGCTTTTCAAAAGGGTTTCTTGCCATAACCCAAATGAATGTGACTAAGTTTGTACTCCTCCCACCGAGCTCAAGGGTCGACTCAGTCACATCGCTTCAGTTAATCTGTGCAACATTCCCAAGAAGACAAGATCAGTCCTTGCTGGTTAACCATTACCACCCTCAATTAATCATTCTCTGAGCCTATATGAGAATTTCTGCCCGTCTCCTCCTCCTCTCCTCCTTTCCTCATGCCACTGGTCTTACTTCATCGAATCCTTGTTGACAACTGCTGGTCGCATGGTGACAAAGCTTGCCTTTCATGTGCTCCCCAGTCAACTCGGAAACACCGGTGTCGCAAGCGCCTCGAAGCGCCATCTGCCACCACCCCTCCAAGCAGACGATAAAGTTAGCATCTCCGCTTTGCATCCTCCCCCTGGATACGGACAAACAGACACATGTGGAAACACCTACACAAACACACATACAGCACACGGTATGTTCCAGTTATTAGCATATCGGTGTGTGTGTGTGTGTGTGTGTGTGTGTGTGTGTGTGTGTGTGTGTGTGTGTGCGTGCTGAGAGAGGAAATGACCACCTGATTGCCGTCCAACTCCTGTTGACCTCAGAGGTGGACACAGAAAACATGAGAGAAAAAAGGGATATAACGGCAAATGGCGACAGAGACTGAAAAAAGGGAATAATCCTGTTTTCTTATTTATTTAAAATAATAAATTGTTTTAAATGCTGCTTACAACCTGAGATATCAAAAAAGTCTGACTTATTCAACTCTATTAGAGCTTTAATAGCTGTTATTAGTAGCATGTGGTCCTTTTACAAAAAGCATTACAGACAATATTGATTATCAATTGTAGTTAACTTTCAAATAGATTGATATAAAATTATCAGACAGTGTTTGTAAATCCAAAGTAGGTGGGAGAAATGCAGCAGAAAGATGACTATCCACCCTGCAACTGTCGCTTCTTTTTTTTTTTTAAAATGCAGCTTTGCATAAACTTTGGTTGATTTCAGGAGCAATTAGAGCTTGAAAGACATTAAATGAAACTGACAGTGGTTCACTGAACGCATCTTTCTCTCTGCGCTTCCTCAGCGTGGTTTCTCTATCAAGATAGTGTGACGATTTAATTCTGTCGCTGCATGATTTTAATGTAGGGAAATTTCTTACTGCTCTGTCTTACCTGCTTCCAGATGGAAACGATAAAGGTGAGTACAAAATCAGAGCTAACACCTTACAAAGAAACCAATGGGTCTGTGTTTTCCCGACTGCGGGATCAGATCTGGCTGAATAAGTGATTAAAATTCTTGCCTGTCAGTCAACAGATTTTTGTTAAAATTGGCAGCTTTATCAGAGTACATCTTGCATAGATTAATGTAATCAGATTGTACTTTAAATGCATTTCACTGCCAAAATAACCCCAAACAAATCTATAATGACGGATTTAGCCTCAAAACCAACAAGCCAAAGTGTCTAATGGAGTCATCAGCCCACTCAGATTATCATCATCTGTTTTTGGGCTAGCTACCTCTGTGTTTCATGCTCCTGCACACACACACCCACACACCCAAACACACACACACAACCACACACACATGCATATCCCTCAGATTCCTAACCACAAGGAGCAAAGAAGCGTCAGGAGATGTTTAATTAAGACAACAGATCAATTAACAGCTCAATTAGCCTGGCTAATTAGGGGCTCAGTTGGAACAAAAGCTCTCTCTCCTCTGCTCTCTCCTTCTCTCGGTGTCTCTTTCCCAATCTCTCCCTCTATCACACACACACACACACATGCATTCACGTGCACACTCACACCCTCTCACAGGGTTTTAGCTCAGGACATGCTCGTCGCAAAAACCTCGCTATGGAGCACATAATCCTACTTAATCGTCAATCCAGATTTTGGCTGAAAATTGGCTGGAAGGGAGGATAGGAGCATACATTCTCTCTCCCTCTCAGTTTTATCTGTGAATCCAGGATACCGATGATCTCAGAGGACTAATTGAAGTTACAGCAGCCTGGAGGATGGGGCACATTTTAGTTAACCTGGCTTTAATGTGGCAGTTTGCATTACATCATTCTTAACGTGCTCAGATACAGTATTTGAATCCATGCGTGTACACATTTATAATCTCAGTTATTACAACCTGCACATTATACTCATCCTCAGCATGGCGTGTGTGTAAACACACGCCATGCTGCCAGGTGTACAGGCGTCTTGTGGGTATTGAGTTTTTCCGGGGTGGTGGCAGGAACTCTGCTGACGTCTACATGCCTCTGAGTGCTACATGTATTTGGCAGGAGCTCATACTCTGGACCCCCCTGCCCAGTCAATTAGGATTAGACTGCTGGTTGGTACACAGCCCCATTAGCGTGTGTCTGAGTGAGAAAAAAAAGACAGAAGCTATGTTTCCATTCAAACGCCAAACAATGTTAAAGCAAATTTCCCAAAAATCTGTAAAAGAAAGAATTTATCCATGAACTAGTCTTTCGTCTGTGACAAGATTTTATTTTAAAAATAGCAGCTGTAACTTGGGTAGGGTCATTATTTTGTTGACAGAGTAATATTCACACTGGTGTGTGTGTGTGTGTGTGTGTGTGTGTGTGTGTGTGTGTGTGTGTGTGTGTGTGTGTGTGTGTGTGTGTGTGTGTGTGTGTGTGTGTGTGTGTGTTTTCCCCCTTCTCTTCTTTTCTATGTTGTACTTGAACATCCACCCACATAAAGAGATTATTAGACGAAATGTTTGCTTCATTCAGTATGTATTAACATAATACTTACATGGAATTTAATCATAAAATGAACTGACTGAGGTTAGTTTTATTTATCAGTAAAAAAAATAAATAATTAAAATTGTTTTAACCTTTAAGTACTAACCGCTTCAAATTCATTCATTAACCTTACAGAATGACTTCCAGTGCTGCATATAGTTGACGACACAACTCCATTGTTGCCACATAAATATATAACTTAATAACTATATATAAATATATAATGAAATAACTTCAGGTATCGCTCTTATCTTAGTTTCACTCTTGGAGGCGATAATTCACTTACACCTTTACTTTGATAGGGTCATGTTGTCCCTACCTTTCATACCCAGATCTATGCCTCTGCCTGTCAGTCTTCTGTAAGCGTGACAAATCTTTATATTTGTGAAATAATTTCTCCTCTTATCTACACAAATTTTTTTTTTTGACTGTTGCCTAATTCATTCTTTATGTCTTTGGCTTTCTGGTGATGCTGAATATCAGAAATAAGGCTTTTTCAAGAAAAAGGGGAATCATGCAACATCATTATTCATTGTTAAATAATGTTTCAGGTGTTGTATCATTAGACTGTGCACAATAACTGGTGGATGGAAACGTATTTGGAGAGATGGACAGAAGGGGTAGATTGTGAGATAGACGTCCTCATCTGCCCTTCCCTAGCTGTCCCTAGGGTGTTTGTTTGTGTGTGTACTATCTAGTATGCAAGCATATGCATGCACGTCTGTGTGTGTGTGTGGGTGTGCGTGTGTGTCTGTTTGTGTCAAACAGGGTTCAGATGCCCGGTCACCCCATATATCTCCAACACAGCAGACAGGTCTGGGGTTCTGTTGCTGATGCACTGTCTTCTTTCATTACTGAGCAGAACCAGGAGCAGGCCCAGGCTTGACACACACACACACACACACACACACACACACACACACACACACACACACACACACACACACACACACACACACACACACACACACACACACACACACACACACACACACATGGTCTTGCTGGGACAATTAAATGCGACTGGAAACACTGGAAGAATCTGGTTAAAGTGAAGGAGACGGCTGGAAAACAGCTTCAGATTGATGCATGCTGAATTAACTTCACAGTGCAGCCAGATTCATAGAAACTCTCTCTCACACACACACACACACACACACACACACACACACACACACACACACACACACACACACACACACACACACACACACACACACACACACACACACACACACACACAGCCACAATGGGACACACTGTGCAAGTCTTGTGACAGGATGACTGACAGAAGGCCAGGCTGTTGCCACATGACTTCCTCTTTCTCTATACACACAAACACACACACACACACACACACTCAAACTTCCCTATGTTCCAGTGTTAATAAATTGTGTCCCAGCTGTGTGTGATCTGATCTGGCCATGACTTCCAGTAGCAACAGACTCTCCTCCTTCCTGTTTCTCTTCGGCTTCCTGTCTATAAGAACCTGCCCAGTAACACATCCCATAGTTTGCAGATACACAGTAAGTTCTATGAATGAATTCCTACCCGTTACTAAAGATGGATTTCATACCACACTGCTGTTCTTATGCTCCCTAAAGCTGCCAAGTGCTTATTTCTGTGTCCCCTCTGCTCTGCTTGAACATGTAAATACCTCACACACATACAGTAATTATTCACACACTGTGGCACCTCTGTCTGAGGATATTGACCTCTGATCTTGGCTAATAGTGAGCGGCATGTGAACACCCTGCCAAAGAGAGTACAACAAATCTAGAAAAACTTGTCACATAACAGCAGAGAAATGAGTTACTTTTCTTTTGTAATAATGGGGAGAAAACCAGTTCACACCCTGTCAGATGTTGAGGAACTACATAGTGCAGAGTAGAGTTCTATCATGAATCATAATCTAAGGGGGCAGAAGATGTGACCCTATATGACCTATTAATGCTTTCTGCCGCACAGATTACAATACATTGTATTGCTGTCTTAACCAGGTTTTCCCTTAAAAATATGGTTTCTAACATCAGTGTGCTTACCTCATTAATTAAGTGTAGATAGTTCAATAATTCTCGTACTAGAGATGATGTTTAGAGCAAAAACATTGTCCACATCTTTGTTCTACACTCTTGAATCTCTACACAGCTTTATCTTTATGCATGTGTATGTGTGTGTGTGTGTGTGTGTGTGTGTACATCATGGCCTGAGTAGACTGACATTAATAGTCCTGCTGTTACTAGAAATAGGTCACTTATTAGGCCTTCAGGCTACCATGTAACCCTGCTCAATCACTACCTTACAGGATCTGCTTTCTCGTTATATTTCTTTAATATATCTAGACATGTATATATCTTTGTTTGTGGGTGTGTGTGTGTATGTGTGTGTGTTTATATACATATATATATATATATTTTTATATGTATAGAGAGAGAAGAGAGAGACATTTAGTGCAGAGCATAGCGGCCAGGGGAAGATTCCAGCAGTGGATAATTGGCCTTAAGCCATTCCTCTGGCCTACTGCTCTTTGAATAATGCATAGTCTTTTTAATGAAGCCCCTTTTTGTTGTCTTTTTACTTCTCTAGGATGTAGGGTAAAATTAGCATACTCCTATTTCTGCATCTTAATGAGGGTTTTGCTGCTAAGGCTTTGTGGTGCCCAGAGCTACGCCTATTCTTATTGATCTTAGTTTAAAGGTAAAATACAGAGATAGCCGTAACAAGAATCCAGCCACCCTGCAAGTTGATGTAGACAGTGCGGCATCATCAATGTCCTTTCTTAGTGATGACAGAAAGGCAGTTGCACACTGCTTTGTCTTGTGATACAGGGAGTGAAGCCCCATGTGGCGATGGTTATTAAAACTAAAATGTGAAACAAAAACATGCATTTACTTCAGAATTTTCTTATATATGCATTTCTTTTTAAAATGTCTATCTCTCATGGACGGTCTCGGCAGCATTTAGTATGTGAATGACTCAAAGTACATGCACGTGAACATTTTCACATGAGGCTTACAGTAAAACCCTCTAACTGCTGTCCACATCTGAGAGTGCCGTTTCTTTTTGCTCCATACATACTGGAGTCTGGATGGTTTGAGCCTGTTCTTGAGTGGAGCAGGAGAGCATTCCTCAATCATTCGGGCATGTACAACAGTTCCCTAATCCTACTGTAGACCCCCTTTCATCTACAGGCTAATGCTTTGTGAAGCACTGAGCTGTGATCAGGCCCGGCGCTGGAGGAGCGGTGGAGCTGAGCAGGTCAAAGGGGGCAAAGTAGAGACGGAGTGAAAGAGGGGACAAAAAGCAGCGAGGAGTGGGAAAACTGTAAACGGGGCGACTTAAAACCAGCGCTGTTTGTCCTATAGTTTTGATATAAATTAAGATGGAAGTGTCTGTATCCTCTCTTGGTGATCTTACAATGCATGATGGTTATGTGACATGTAGCGTAGGATGGAGATGGATGAAGACAATAGAGGCCTCTTAGCGTGTGTGGAAATTGATTTGTGAATCATGAAATGTTAATTTCTCAGGAGTCTTTGAGTGCAGTGGCTTCTTTATGATGAAAATGACAAATTACATTCTCTACACAAGCCATATTTGGCTGCTGGTTTGTTGGTGTTTACTGTAGACTTATAAGCAGCAGCTGAGTGATTTTACAACATCTGCCTTCATTTGTCCAGGCCGTCAAGTCACCAGCCTTGCAAATGATACTTGCTTTTTGGCATTTCTTTATTGACTGATTTATCACGAGCTGAGAGGAGTGGTAAGTTGAGAATATCACGCATGACAACAACAATGCTGGCCTAACAAACCACTCTTGGCTCGGATTCTGTTTTCTCCAAACAGAGTTGCCTGGATAATTAACCTGTACATTAACTTCCCGGCTGATAGGAAACGGCATGTGGATATGAGCTCAGTGAGTCATGGAGATTGATCCTGAGTGCGATGGGGATGGCAGAGGCAGGAAGCCTCACAGTTTGGCAGACGCTGCCATACCTGTCAATTCTCACATTCTGTTCAGTCTACCAGGTTCAGAGAGAGTCTCATTTCCTAGGTTGGCTCGGGAAGGAGTTTGGCACAGGAACAGAATAAGACGTGAAGTTACAAGATGCTGCCTCGCTGGGATTGTGTACCAGCAAACTTTCTGACAGCTTGATCAACTGACTGACTCTCTCTGTGATGGACTGAAGTCCTGGCTGGGTTGCTGTTCCAGCTGAGTGTGTGTGCAATTATCATATCTATCGCAAAGTATTGTGTTATTTTGACAGTGTGACAAAATGACGGCAAACTTGTCTGAGGATATTATTTTTCATTTCAAATCCGGTGACTCCTCGTTCAGCGCGAGGTATGTTTACTGACAGGAAACTTTCCATCAATGATATTACGCTTCAGGTTAGTTTTCCCTCATTGTTGGGCAGCCAGATTACCAATCACTACTGGCTCCCTGTACTTTGTGTGTCACCGTTATTGCGGAGTAGGTGATCACTTCTCGCAGCTGATGGTGCACACCACTGCACATCTTTAACTGTTGGCACAAAGCTTTTCTCTGTGCTGGGTGAAAGCCTGTGGGACTGCGGGTCAACCCACCGCTGGGCACCGGGCAGCCAGTAATGGGCTAGTGGCAGCAGGCACTGGGAACTGCGCGGTGAGTTGGGACACAATAGTGGAGGGCTAGTCCAGGCCAAAATCAGGCCAAGTAGTTGCAATCAGTGGTGCATGAGGAGATCTGGCACAGACTTTCGGCTGCCTCTCCTCTCCTCAGCAGTGAACTGCAGTGATGAGCATTGGAGCTGCTATGGTCTGTCCTGTCTCAATTAGCACTATGTCCCCTTTACCCGGGAGAAGAGAGACGGAGTCCTCTGTCTTTTTAGTGTTGCAGAAATTTAGCATGCTGTTTTTGGTAATGCTTTATTTGATTGACCCTGTAATAATATGAAATCTATTTAAAAAAATTACAATTTCTATAAGGTAATAATGTGCTCATTAAAGTGAAAACTTAGAGGCAGTAAATGCAGCCGTTAACCACTTATTTATAGTAGTTTTTAAGATGGCCCAGGGAATTATGTTATTGTCACACTGATGGGCAGAGTTTGTCAGCCATTTTTGATATCCAGAGGAATTTCCTTGAAAGAACTGAACAGCTGAAACCATTCAAATCCATGTATTCATTTATTTGTTCGAAACCCTATTTTCCATATTTGTTGAGTTGTGCTTCACTGTCATTTAATGTTTACACACAAATACACTTTTTATTTTTTTTTTACATATCCATATCCATCCATATCAATGTAATGGAATTAAGCGAGAGTCCCACAATTTGTCTTTAAAATGCCACAAAATAGTGAAAACTATCAACCACAGTTTTCCGCAGCCCAAAGTGACGCATTCAGATTGTTTGTTTTGATAATTCATTTACAATGATGCCAAACAAAAAAAGGAACACATCTGGATGCATAATGCTTAGGCAGTTTATTTTGACTGACTGAAACAATCAATCAATTATCAAAATAGTTTCTGAAAATATAATTTCAAAAAAGTTTTTCAAATCAGTTAATTTCTAGTAAAAGGTCAGAAAACAATTTGATCCGTATAATAAATGAAAATAAAAGAGGTTAAAAGAAACCTGGAGAGTAATTATTTTTCAGAGTTGAGCTGTTTCAGAACAAATATTGTCTCTTTTATGAATGCAAACTAATTCTGTCTAATTGGTGACCGCGTGGATCGTTTGGATTCTTTTGTTTGTGGCCACACGGCACAGCTGCGTTTTGATCTGAATTCACATGCTTTTGGCCAATTTCACCACCATCTATTTTTAATAAGCGCGGCACTATCGCGAAATGGCAATGAACAGGAGATCATCGGCGCGGCTTGCAGCCCCAGCAATGTTAAATTAACTATGTGAAGGCAGCTGCTCTTTGAGCTCAAACACTTTTGTTGTGTGGTGAAAACAATGAATAATTCTCTTTACACCCCATATGTGGGTGTTGGGAGCAGGGCAGCAGGCAGGAGTACCATCCGTGGCTCAGATCAAAAGCCAGGCAAAGTTTAGAACGAACACACACACCGAGCGGACGGGGAGGCGGGAATGCAGAGGAGTGTTTGTTTGTGTGAGGAAGAGAGCCCTTCTGTACCATAAGGCAAAAATCGAGATCTTTGTGTGTGTGTGTGTGTGTATTTGTCTGAATGAAAGACTGAGGATGTTAACATGTGATGAGTGAGTGCGTATGTGTTCACCTTCGGAGATGACATCTGTGTGGCCCCGCCGTTGTTTCCAGCGTATGGTACGATACACCGGGGCTGATGATAGATCTGCTGCAGCCCAGATGCAATAGAGATGGCACCAGATTGGCAGCAGTTGCAAGAGTAGGTGGGAGTCATGCATGTAGATTTTTGGCAATTCTTAATACACCTGACGTGACCTGCATGAGTGGGCCTGAGGCGGTATGAACAATTTATTATAGAGAGGTGCAGTAGCAGGCATTGAAAAAGACCCGACAATATTTCTACTAAAAAAGAACATAATTCAGAAGATGTTTGCTTGAAAATAGCGTTGAAATGGTGTTAGAATACTTCTTCTGTAGTTTTCTGTAATCATTTTCTGTAAAATCATACAGCTTACACATTACTGCAACAATACTGAACAGAAAGCCTTCTCAATTTATTTATCCCACCAAACAGACAAAAAAGTCTGTTCAACCCACAGGGAAACTCTCTCAGCAGCTCACCTAAGACGAAGTCATCCCCTAATGGTAAAAAACCTCGCCAACTTTCATGGAAACAGTTCATTGTGCGACCTTACGTGCCACATACCGCACCCTCACCGTCTCCCTCAGATCGTTTTTATCTCACTTCAACTGTGATACCTGTGAAGCTTCCGCCAACCCAGAAACACCATCAGAAAATAAAGTCAGCCTGTTGGTGTGCTGTCTGCAGGGCATTCACCTGTCTGACAGACGCACAGCGAGTGGGAAAAGAGAGAGAGAGAGAGAGGAGAGAGAGAGGGGCAACTTGTTACAAAGCTCCTCGACATTGATCGTGACAGATTTGTCTCGGTTTTGCGTTGAGAGTAAGCACCGGAGTGCAGCGGGTTCAGTAACTCACTCAGGAACATTTCTAAGAACGGGCGGAGAAGTTTATTATTAGCCAATAATTCCAGCAGCTGCAGTCAGGCAGTCAGTCTATATGAGAAAATATGGGAAAATGATGCAGTGCGTGTTTACCATGATTTGGTTTGGAGGAGGAATCCAATAAAGATGATGAAGAAGCCTCATCTCCGCACCTCGCAGGGCTGGGCCGGGTGGCGGAGTATTCATCGGAGTGAGGGGAGAAGGAGCACAGGGAGAGGGAAGTGATTACTGTCGTTAAGTTGACAGGAAATGTTGCATCTCCATGACGTTTAGTAATGATCGCAGCAGCTGGGAACAATAAAAACTCCAACATTGCGCAATTATTGGCCCGCCTCACTTACATTGGATAAAAGTAATAATGCACATTATCCCCACATCCCCCTTTATAGTCGCACCAGCAAGGGAGCAGAGGCAGCAAATGAGATTTGCTGCGCAGGAAGCTGAGTAGGCTGACGGTTATGATTGACTGGAGGAAGACTTCCTGCAGTGTTGTTTGATGTGACCATTCTCGCTCTCTCACTCTCTCTATCAATTTATTTTGGTTTTTTTCTCCTTTATTTTATTTCTCATGATTTGACTTTGTGCCTTGGGGACAGAGGGGGAAGATCACAAAGTTAAAGCTGCACCCTGAGAGTGTTGACAGCAGCTTGGATTCATGACAGACTGGAACCACAAACATTTGCCTTTGGCAGCAAGTTAACAAGATATGAGTGAGAGAGAGGAAGACCAGAAAGATAGAAATGATGTTCTCACATTGCCGTTATATTCAATTATCTAAGTATATACATAGTATACTAGAAAGGGAGAAAATAAATGGTTTTAAACAAAAAATTAAATATATATATAATATCTACATAGATATATTTATATCTATATCTATATCCTCATCCTGAATGTAATTATATGTTTACAACCATTTGTTTTCTTCTTTCCTTACCTAGTATTGTGTTCACTACATGTGTAAGTGATGAATGAAGGACAACTTTTAAAGACATAGTGCCGCCATGTGTGGTACTGACTCCCGACAGTGATGAGAAATTGGCAACAAATACCTCACCTTGGTACAGGAACTATACTGTGACATGCAATTTTCATCCTACATATGCAATTTTATCCTATCCATGTTTACATAATTAACTTTTAGTCTTGTTCGCACATCTTTTATTACACCGGATGCAACATAATTAAATTCTGTTGTGCACTTGCGTTGTGAAGTCTTGAATGTTGTAAACAGCTGCCTTTTTCTCTTAGATGAAATTATTATTCTTTGTTCACATTGTGGACCTTTACAACCTGCTTTGGCTTTAGTCTACTAAACTATAGTAATGTCAATAAAGCAGGAAAGAGACAAAAAAGTGCAGAGAGGGGGAGATTTATAGTGATGCTACATTTGTAATCTAGCTACAAAGCTATAGAGATATTACTGCCATTTATGATTTTAAGAAATGGGAAATGGAAATGGACAGACTTTTTTTTCTTTTACTTTTCTGCTCATATAATATAAACATGTCAGAGAATCAGATTTCCTAAAATGCATGCACTTATCCAAAATATTTTTTTATTTTGTTTGCAAGTATGCTGTATTTCCATTTGACCTATTACTGTTATTGATCATTTATTCATTGTGCATGTAAACAGTATATGGCTCGTACACATCCATGCAAATCAAGTACATATGAATTTGAGAGACAGTGCCATAGAGATTCATAGGTATTATCTTCCATATTTAATTGAGGCCTACAGAACAGACGACAGAGTGTTTTGACCTTTCTGCTCTGTGTGAATGTGTGTGTGTGTCAACATGAGTATGAGGATGGTATAACCAGTTGAATATTAATGATTGATTAGGCCTGTCGTGGCTTTGCATAAATATCAAGGGTGCATTTGTAATACGAAGGGCATTCTGTAGTACCTCTTCTCTTCTCTTCTCTTCTCTTCTCAGGCCTTAATTAAAAATGTTCAGCCGATTCCCTGAGCAATGACCAGTACTGATACTACACTGGAGAAGAGCTAAATGAAGTACATGACCGAGGAGGTCAAGCCTTGGATTGAAAAGCATTTTATTTGTTTGCATCGCCTGCCAGTTCATCAACAACATCCTCCTTCTCGAGTCCTAAAATATATTGCAGCGGGCTGCACTGACATTGCGTAGGAGCTCTAAAACCTTAGACATCTCAGAGGGCGGCTTTCTTTTTTAAAGAAGGAAACTAGTTTATCTTCATCTCGTGCCCTGGCTTCCTGTCTGGGAGTGGTTTGAGAACAAAAGAAGCATCTCGTCCTGTTCTAAGAGAAGAGTAATGTTAAAAAAAAAAAGGGGAAGAAAAAGGCAGATGTACCTCAGAGTGCCTTCTCAGAAACTCCTCTGACACCGGATGCTTACCTCTAGATATAGCGAGTGTGCGGTTGTGTGTGTCTTCCGGGATACTTTTACCTTTTTGGAGGGGCTTTGAAGGAAGTTATCAAAACCTCTCCTTTTCATCTTCTCCGACCCCAGCACTCTTCTCTCCTCCGCAGGTGGTTTCCCCTACAGTCCCTTCACTCGCTTCTCTCGCTTACTCTTGCCCACAGCTTCTTCACCCTTACCTCCGGAAAAACACACACACACACACAAACTGCTGCTCTCAAATATAGTTTTCCAATAATAGGACGTACAGTGTGAGCATTTTTACCATCCCTGCCCCCTCTTTGCTCACTCATCTCAGAAGGTAGAGGTAGATAGATGATATGCAGGAGATGATTATGTCATGTTTATTTCTCCCTGGGTTGTATCACTTGTTATGAGTCATGCCAGGGTGCGACTCTGTATGCTGATGGTGGAGAAAGAGTTCACGTTCAGTGGGAGGCTTTGGAAAACCTATTTCTTTCATTCCCACAGGTTTGAGCTGTTAGTGTGTATATTGGTCAAAGTGGTCTGGTGGTTTTATATGGTGTGATAATGTTGGTTTGAGATAGATATTTCTGGGCGTATATGAATAAGTGTATGATAAACCCGCACGTCAAAATGGCTAAATGCCACAGTCATCCCCACATGCGTGATAAAATAAGCCACGGAAAATCTCCGCCCTCTGATTTTTGTCAGTCTTTAACTGACTTGCCATCATTTCAGGTCACTGTTTGTCTCACATCTCACCAGTCCGACAGTGAGACCGAGCGACGATGTGGCAAACTCCTCAAAATCCTTCTCTCTGTTTCTGTTTCTCTCACCCCTCTCTCCCAAAGTTTTCCTCTCTCTGGCTGGGCGGCCGCAGGTTTCCAAACAAACTAGCTGAAACATGTTGTCTGTGAGTCCGTCCATCCAGCCCTCCTGCTGGGCTCCAAAGCTGCCATCCACAATGTAAGCAGGTGGCGCTGGCATCCCAGGGAGAACGGGCAGAGCGCGTGGGCGTCACACAGGCGACGCCAATCCAAAATTCCCAGCTGACCTCAAAACCAAGGCT
The DNA here is from genome assembly GCF_027596085.1 of Anoplopoma fimbria. Taxonomy (NCBI): domain Eukaryota; kingdom Metazoa; phylum Chordata; class Actinopteri; order Perciformes; family Anoplopomatidae; genus Anoplopoma; species Anoplopoma fimbria. The sequence goes on from NC_072463.1 coordinate 22,150,410, forward strand.
ATGGCTGTGCTCGCCAATCTTCAGCAAACGCTCGTTTTGGTTTATCTGCGTGCATCTTGCTATCTTGGTCTTGTTTTGCCAGCTGCATTCACATATTCCATTAAACAATAAAGTTTTTTCGATGTTTTTCGCTTTACTTTGGTTCAATGTCTTTCTCTCTGCTCGCATGTCTGCCTCTCTCTCTCTCTCTCTCTCTCTCTCTCTCTCTCTCTCTCTCTCTCTGTTTGCTTTGTGGGGGTGCTGTTTAGCCGAGTGGGATTCGCAGTAGGCCCCAGGCCAGCCGCCTTCGGTTGGACGTTAATGAACGGAACAGGAGTGGGCACATCTGATGAAGCTGGCCATGCTGTCAACTGATTTTCATCTGGTGTGTGTGTGTGTGTGTGTGTGTGTGTGTGTGTGTGTGTGACAACAGGTGCAGACCAGATCTCTATGCACTGACAAAATACAGACACTGCTGTGCCAACACAGGTGATTTCTATCTAGAAAGGCACACACAAACACACACATCCTTTCTGTAATGTTTCTTACTTTTTTCCATTCTGAAACAGAGATTGCCTTCAGACCTAAATGACAGTTTGATTACTTAGATTATCTTGAGAGTTTGAACTTCCACTCTCTCCACTGGGCCCCTCATTGTTGAATTATAAATCTTTGCCTTTGAGCCGACATTGTAAAACCAGTCTGATAGACAAACAAGGAAACACCTGTCACATACAGCCCTCAGTCAAACGACTCGTGAGCAACATGCACACACCCAGTGGAAGGTCTGAGTGACAACATCCTGTTCCTCTCTGGTTGTCAACAGGCCTGAAGCAACAACAGTATAAGCGTGTGTGTTCATTAGAATAGTACCTGTCTGGGGCTCCCTAAGCCACCTGGCTTTTCAAACAGAAGCAACTAACACTCCTAATCTTTCTTTCTATATGCCACAGGCAGACAAGATCCAAAGACGCATGGAAACAACAAAACCAAACATCACAGCGTTCCCAAATGTCAGATTAATGTGTGTCGTACACGGACAGAAGCTAACGAGACGGGGAGACAGGAACGTGATTCTCCTTGGAGAGAGACAATTTTTTTCGGCGTCGCGTCCGAGTCCAAAAATAACAAAGAACAAAGGCGGATAAATGAGTGAGTTTTTGAGCACAGGCTAGTGGGCTTTGGCATCACCGGCCAGGCAGGAGGGGAGGGAGAGACAGGGAGAGCTAGCTAGCGGCCCGTCCACACATCTGTCCACACAGCACGGGGTGGGTTCCAGCGACACCCACAGAAACAGGCTTAACCTTCTCTTCCCCCCACCACCTGTTCATTACTATGGGCCCCCCCACCGAGCCACCACCACTCTGCTCTTCTCCTCTCACCCGCTCCCTTGTTCTTGTTCTCTCTCTGTCTGTCGCTACTCGTTCCAGTTCTCTCTTTGTTATCCTGCCGTTTTTATTTTTTTTAATTTTTTTTTTACCCAATCTCTCCCTCTCTCTTTTATTTTTTGGCTTTTTCATTTCTCAGCAGTGCAGAATTATCTCTTCTCTCTGTCTCTTCCCAATGAGGCTTTTAGTTGAAGTTAAAAATCTGCGCGACTAAACGAAAAGATGGTTTTGTCTCTTAACAGGAAGGGATCATCAGACAGGTTGTTTTAAATAGTGCGAAGGAGAAAGAAGTGGCCGGCTTACGTGGAGGGGGGAGAAGAAGAGGCTTTTGATGAATTGTCTGTGAAAGTGCATCAGTCTACCCACATCTTCAAACCCCCTGGTGCCTCTTGTCTGCTTTCAGACCCATTTTTCTCCACATTGTTGGTAATTTGAGTATTCTCGCCCATGGCATCATTCATAGTTGGCCCATTTAAATCCCCTTAGAAATTCAATTTAGAGAAAGGAAATGACAAGATTTAGCTTATTGAGGTATGCCAGAACATCTATGAAAATCAGACATGGGAATATGGGAGATTGTAAAACCCCTCATCATTGCTCCCCTTTGTTACTGTGCAAAAAAAAGCACTGATTATCTGTACTTTTTAGGGCATTTGCATTTTTGATCATTTATTTAGCCAAGGTTAATCATGAAATTACCTCTACTTGTGACAGTCTCTCAGAGCTATCACTGTAACTGGACAGACATTATGTTATAATCTATCTGATAAGGGTGGAATTTTTGTTTTTAGCTCCATTTGTTTCTATACCATAATTTCGGTCCAAACAAAATGAGAAAAAAAAGAAAAACAAATTGCACCTGCAGTCTCTCATATGGTACCACAGTGAGAGCAACCTGGCATCGTCTTATGCCATCATTGTACACAATGTGGTATATTTCAATTCAGCCAATTGTTATTTTTAACTGTGAAAGTGAAAACACACATTGTGGGCTGTGCATGCATGATATCAGTCATGGAATCCTGCAAAAAAACCACATAAAATATTGGAGACACGTGTTCAGACACGGCCATGCTGTGGACGATAATAATGTTCATCAAAACCTAATTTCTGTCTGACTTTAAAGGACCTGGAATAAGCTCTTGCTTGCTTCGTAATTTCAAATTGAAGACTGAAACATATCAGAAAAAACAAATAACTATAATCTGTTGTTCCAATCCTCTACTTCTTTGGGGTGTGTGTGTGTGTGTGTGTGTGTGTGTGTGTGTGTGTGTGTGTGTGTGTGTGTGTGTGTGTGTGTGTGTGTGTGTGTGTGTGTGTGTGTTTTTGTGCACCTTGTTGACTTGCGTTCTGCTCTCTTGGATTCTGCATAACTCCAGACATTCTTTTTGACTCTTTAATTGCTTTTGCACAGTGGCCCTGATGATGATAAGGAGGACTTGGTGACAACATCTCAATTTCTCTCCCCAACTGAACGCTCCCCGTTTCAATTATCTTTGCCGTTTTCCTTGCCGCCCTCACTCTCTTGCCTCCAAAATAAATTTCATTTCCCTTAAGCCCGCTGCTTTCAGTATCTGATGGCGTCTCACTCAGTTATCCATGCATGGTATTATCAGGAAGACGGGCCCTCACTGCTCACTGAGAGGGAAAGGCTGCAGGCCCCTTATTACATACCAAATATCAGGCACCATATTCAAATCCAAAGTAGCTGGCTGTTGGGAATATGCCTAAACTGGCTCAGCTTGTTAAGAGTTATGCACCGGCTTACACAGATGGATGAAGTCCACACACAGTATGATATGAGGCATTTTGCTTTGAATGTTACAAATTCAAGTTATTTTAAAGTATCAACGTGTTTTTCAGCAATTCCAACACATTTGTTCATTTGTTAAATCTTTTTCTCTATGCAGAATGTGAGTCACACAGTCGCTCTGTATCTGTAACACTGCATCTGGGAGGATGAAAGCATTTGCGATCTGAAAATGTATGTAATGGCGTTCAAAATGTAATTTGATAGTGCCTTTTACCACATGTTGGGAATATATTCTAAACTGTCATGACATCAGTGCATTAAAAGGAGAGAACTTGCCTGAGTTCTCCAAACAATGAAATCATTACGAGCAGCTTTTTCAGGTTGCCCACCTTTTAAAGAAAGAGAGAATTTGGATGCAGCCGCTGGGTATTATGCAACCTAACAAAGAAAACAATGAGACAATCAAACAGCGTGATATCATATTGTTTTATTGCATCCCAAAAGCTCAAAGTAATATTATTTTCTGCATTTGAAAATGGCATAAAAATCTCTCCCTGGATTTTTGTTATGGCATCAATTTGAGTCCATGCCATGAGAATATTCCCACAGAGAAGAAACTCAAAGTCGTATAATAATTACAGAGCAATGAATGCTCAACAATAAACATGTAAACTATTCAAGGTAGCTGAGATAAGATAGTGTTATAGCACATTTTTATTGCACGCGGTTCCCACAGTTCAGGGTGTTCAAAGGTCTCTTACGCAACCACTGATGCCCATAAAAAGTTCTTGATCAAAGCAGAGAGTGAATAAATATATGTCAGAGATGAGCTATTGGTGATTAGGTTTGTTGACAGAAGGCAGCCACTTTAATTTTCAATTCAGCCCACACAGTTAAAGAAACAAAAAAATCATATTTGATTCACAGGGAACATCCACATCTTGCAGTTTCTAGTTGATCGATTATGAAAACCTTTTCTATTTTACTTTTTTAAATTATACATTTTCATACTCCATCTTTGTAATAAGTTTATATTTATGACATTTGCAAAGTGGATATCATTCTAGAGTAATTTCAACATAACAAGCTGTTGAGCTCTGTAAAATAAATCTTAAGCCTGATGGTGACAATCAGTATGTTCAGTACAACTACTTACCATTTGTTTTGCAAGTTTTGACACACAGAACACAAGCTATTAAAATGAATGATTTTAGACTGGCCAAACAAATCTCTTATTGGGTTTTACAGATAGTTTCAAGTATCATTATGATGTGAAGAGATGCAGTATAATATTATCAAGGCTAACCCTGTTCTCCTATACTCAGCCTTTAACTGTCTTTTATTTATTTTGACACTTTTAAAAAAAACTAAAAAAACCTTTTCTGAACTACAATGTGTGTTGTCAGCTGCATCTTAATTTATATTTTTAATCTGAAAGCTGTAATCACAAAACCTCTCTGGAGGACTTTGAAATAATTAGTATTTACTATTACTTTTTTTTTTACTGGTTGATGTGCAGATAATTTATCTTAAAAAAGTCCAAGGTGACGCTATTAAACTGCTATGACAAAAAATCTAACGAAGACTAACAAAGTTATTCAATTCATCAGTAAATTAAATGTAAAAGCAGCACATCATTTCAATAAGAAGTAGGAGCCAGAGAATGTTATTTAAAAAAAAATGACTTAAACAATTAATTGATTGTCAAAATATTGGCAAATAGGATTATTATCTGTTGTGTATACATTCTCATCAGAGCCTAGAGGCTTACTTTATCCTATCAAAAACAAAAGGGTAATAATAGTTTTGCTTGTTGAAAGCGGTTCACTAATTGCATATTCTCTGATCATTACTCTAGAAGGACAGTCATGTGTTTCATGGATTGTGGGAACTTTAATTTTTTTTTGTCAGCTTTACAATGTCTTTGATAACAGCTCAGAGGTGGGCGAGTTTGTCTGCTGTAAAATTGACCGGCAAACTCTTTCATGTGTGGACTTTATGCAGTGATGCAGCCCTATCAACGTGTTTGTTCACTCTGTTATCGAACCGTTGTCTTTGTGACAAGAAGACGCTCAATACCCGGGCAGATAAAAATGAAAGGCATGGACGGCGCTATTTTCTCCTTTCTGTTTCAAACTGAGAGCCTCCTTATTTTCAGTGTCAGTGGAATGAAGAAAGATAGAGATGGCTAGAAATGAGACGATCAATGGTGCGAAGTCTGACTCTTAATAACACAGTGCTCCGTAATCCGGGCCGCATGCATCAGGGAGATTTGGCAAATCAATTGAACAGTCAACCGTCAAGAGTGAGACACTTCACCCTAATTTTAAAAGCCATCAGATGCATTTGCAGGCTTTTATGCCTCTGTCTTCTGATTTACCCAGAATATACTTAAAATATGAGCAAAGTAAAGCGTTGTTATCAAAGAAGAGTTGTAACACTAGCTCACATAACGCTGGGTGCATCAGTCTTCTACCTCTGTCACGCTTCCTCTCCCTTATTTTGGGGCTAATTCAATTTCTCTCAGTCAGACTCTCACACGGTGACGCCGTCTCCATTACAACGCGCAGCCAAACACAAGCATTCATTAATTAGTGGCATCGTTGTCTTTTAATTATGCATGTGGCTTATTAGGCACCTCACCCGTTCACCCAAGCCTTCGCGTCAACACTCCCCTCTGTTCCTCGCCGTGCTCATACGGGACCTTTAAACTTCCACCTGCACATTATAGCTCTAATAAAGCTGTTATCAGCCCGTGAAGGAGATGGCAAACAGGTGAGGAAGAGAGAGAGGGAGAGGGATAGCAAACAGGCGACTGAGGGTTCTGATATGTCAGCAACAGAAATTAGCTAACTGCACTCCCGACTGTGACACAGGCAGCGAGAGCATAAACCCACCAAGTCCTCTCTCTCTCTCTCTCTCTCTCTCTCTCTCTCTCTCTCTCTCTCTCTTCTCCTTTCCTTTAATCCTGTCTCCCTCTTTCTCTCTCCTTCTCTGCATCTACAAACCAGAGAGAGAGGGAGAGAGCGTCAAGCGGCGAATTTTTACAGCTCTCCAAAATCATTATTGGCAATTAGCGTTCGTCAGGGAAGACAGCAGCTGCTTGTAATTACAGGTAGCCCCTCATTACTTCTCAGTGTAGGGGAGAGGAGGGATGGGAGAGAGGGAGGGAGGGAGGAAGAAAATGTGTTCCAGCGCCAGTGTTTATATTTATTTATATATTTCTTTACCTGTGATGTTGAGCCACATAACGTATACGAGCTATAGCGGAGGACTGGAGACTTCAGCAGGTGCAGTTTGAGAGGAGGAGGGGGAGGAGTGGGGGGGGGGGGAGTCTAAACTTATCGTAAACAGGTAATGTTATCATACAAATATTGCGCTATTGCAGTGATGCTGTGTGTGTAAGAGTGGATATGATTGTATACACAGCCAGTCAGTGCAGGCTCATCGAAAGCTTTGGTTACAATCATTTGCCTTGACTAATTCTTTACTTTCTCCTGCTGCTTACGAGCTTTACGTTTTTTTTAATACATTTTGCCGGGTTGAGGAGAGTCTTGGAGCTGTGAGATCTCAGCCTGACATAGCACAAGTTGAGGTTAAGATGACATGACATCTAAGGGCACACTTGGCTGTTACCATGCCCTAAAAATCAGCACTGCATGGCACGGCGAAGAGTTCATTCGGCCTTAGATGCTGATGTGGTTCAGCCTTGTAGCATAATACTCCACCAGTGGTTAATGAGAGGTTTGTGTTAGGGCAGCTTCACCTTAGTTAGCCGACAATCTTGGCTTAGTCATGCGAGTGTGTCAGTTGCTGATAGGAATCCAGGAACTCCTTAAAAAAAGTGATTTAAGAAGAATCACTCCTTGATAGAGGAGGTATTTCTACCTAATCAGCAAGCCGGCACAGGTCAAACAGTGATTCATTTTAAAAATTCTATTTTTTTAATCTCAAGGCAAATCATCTCATTAAATGATAGCTGGCGCCTTTAGTCAGCATCAGTTTCGGCCATCAAAGGGTTATATTTGCAAGCTACGTTCAGCATTTCCCTCACATTTTGCGCTGCCCATTTTTATAGTTTTATGAGGCTTTGGCAAAGTGAAATTGTCAGTCTTTCATTCTGACAGATCTGAATGTATTTTCTTTTTGCTTAGCCAAAAAAAGATCCTTTATGTGAATGTTTGTACCACACTTGGCAAGATTGACATTAATTTGACTGCATAGTTGAAATAGTTGAACCTTTACTCATGAAGGTGGAGAGGGTTAGCCTTTAGTTACTATAAAAGGAGTTATATCTGGGGGTGGTTAAGATGAGGTAAACACATACCTCAGGCAGGAGCTAGACTCCTATGAATAGTTAATTAATAACATCTGAATGCTTTATATGCCCAGGCGACTGCAAGGCTTGAAGTGCCCCACAGAATCCGCCATAGCCTAGGGCAACAATCAGACCAATTAACCCAGGGCAGAAAACAGTGGAGGTGGGGGTGTGCATCCAGCTTGGTAATATGGTGAACCATTGCTTCTAGTGATCCCTTACCTCAGACAGAGCAAGGTTAGGTTCAGGGGAGTAGACGCCCTGCTCCGTGTCGAGGTGTAGTTTTTCCAACATGGAGGTCATGTCTGCTACATGCAAGGCCTCTCTGCAAGACTAGCAGAGGGCATGCTAATAGCAGCCAAACATTAGCCTCTTAGCCTCTGCGGAGGGTTTGGCTTGCTCTCAGAGGAAAGGAACGTCTGAGTTTGTTTTTCCTCTTTGTTACCGAACGTAATTATTAGTCTCAATTACTGAGTGAGTCATTTTGGTTCATATGTTCCACAAAGGGAAAAAAAAAAAGGTCTGAACTGTCAGTCTTCTGCTGACGTCCATGACAAGCCGCAGTCGTTCTGCTCCCTCTCTGTTGATCAGCATCATAACAGTATACGTAACAGTCGAAAAACAGCTCTTTCTGCCAAAAACTTAAAGCCCTAACCATGTTCTTGCTAATTCATAAAGCATTGCCATTTACAGTCTCTCTCAATATACTAAGATTCTCTGTTACAAATAAAAAAAATCTCTTTAGACCTTGAGGATATCTGCAAAGCTTTATTCGCTGTGAGGGTGCTGGTATTTATTTCCTGCACACACACAGGCTCCTGCTCAGTTACAGTAGAACAACCGGCATCCTGGCAGCGGAACGGCTCACATTTGCAGGGCATCTCTCGTTTCCACTGTAGACCGTCCAACGCAAATACAAAGAACAACTGTCACATTCAAACTGGAGCTGAAATGACTGGCTGGGTTTCGATTCATCTTGTCTGTCCGGGTCTCTCTTTTTTATTCGCTGCCATGAAAAGTTGGAACTGTATGAGAACCCTGCGCTAGAGGGAGAAGATCAAGTGTGTAAGGATTTAACAGATGGAATTGGGACTAAATGAAGCGCTAATGCATGGATGGTATAAATCCACTGTGCATTTTTTAGCAGAGACATGATGAGGTGGTTTCTGCTCAAGGTTGAAGTTAGTTGTTGATTTAATTGTGTGTTTTAAGAAATATTATCCGTGAGAACACTTTTATTTAGAGAGATTATTTGCAGATTATTTACAGGAAATCTGATCGAAAAACAGGGACAATTAATGTAATTTTCTTTCCCACTGTAAAGAATGGATGAATTTTTCAATTAATAGTGAAAATCTTTGCCATCCGGGAAATTAAAACTAATAGTTGATTATATGCAGGATGAATAAACTTCTAGTGTGTTGAAACAGCAGCAACTATTTTGGTGAATGTGTCGCAAGGCACGTGTTTCATGTGTAACTTTATTAATTTTTAGAAAGGAATTAGAGAGAAATGACTTGACATGCTGCCCCAGTATTTTTTTACAGTGCTGCAACTTTGATAATGACTCCCTAATGTGCTACCACTATTCTAAACCAGGGCAAATTAAAATGAATTTTCAAATTGCACAGAAAACACTCCTTCTCACGCCGTACCAGGCTACATGCAGTGTTTCTGAGAAAATCGGGATCTTAAAACAAACCCTTATTTGGCTGCTCCTGCTGGTTTTTACTGTGGCAGCTCTGAGAAATATTGTCGTTTTGTTCTACTGATGCTTGCCGAGCTGCAGTGCTGCATTTTAAACTGTTGAGTCAGATTTCATTTAGCAGCTCTTTCATCTGTTTTAACTCAGTGAGGCGAGGTATCGCACAGTGTGTGTCTGTGCGCCCGTGTGTGTGTTTGTAATTTAGCAGCGAGGATATGTGTATAAATTTGCGTGTCTGAGTTTGTGTGGGCCTGTCAGTGTACCATGTTGTTTGTGCTTGTTTTATTTGTTTGTGTATATGCACCCTGTCGTGTGTGTATCCAAATGTGTGTGTGGGGCTCCCAACCCAGAGCTATTATGTGGAGACAGCAGGTATAATATCTGCAAACCTTTGCCGCTGTGCTGGATAAGTAATGGCCTCAAGACGTCACCTTTATCTGTAGCCACACTCCTGCAGCTGGGGCTGTGTATTCCCAGCCTCACAGTCCCTCCATGATACACAGGTGTGGCATTATGTGAGTGTGTGTGTGTGTGCCATTTATCCCACAACACCTCCCCCCTTATGCATTTGCCACACACAAAAGTGGTCATGAGGAAGGCAGATAGGGCCCAGACTGACACATTCATTTCCTTAACGGCCCAGGATGTGGTGGCAGTGCTGCTGCCTTTTAAGCAGCTTTAGCTGTATCCCCTACAGATGTAGACACTGGGTGAGGGTGAGAGAGAATGAGGCGTCACTGGGAGCATCCCATCATGCCCCGCAAAACAGAGCACTGAAGGCCATGGTGGGGACAGATAGGAGGGAGGAGGATGGAGAGGAGAAGGAGGAAGTGGGCGGAATTTCGACAGAGACAGAGAAGGCAGAAGCAGAGAGATGTGGGAGAAGGAGACAGAATGACGTGTGAGATAGATAGGGAGAGGAAATTGAAATGAAATGGAGGGAGTGAGAAAGAGAGGTGGAAACAAAGGAAGAGTTAGATGTGGAGTGAGTGAGCTTTGTGGTCTCAGGCTCCATGGGAGGTTCAGCCCAATCATTTATAAAAGGTAAATGCTGTCAGGACGCAGGGCGTTTAAAGGCGCGGCGCTGCAGGTGTGATTTATGCTCTCAGTACGGGGCTATAAATCACCCAGCCTTTGTTTCCACAGGCTGCTGCTGCTGCTGCTACTGCTCCTGCCGCGTCAAGACATAACCATCCCTGCCTCATCTATAGCAGGCACACACACACACACACACACACACACACACACACACACACACACACACACACACACACACACACACACACACACACACACACACACACACACACACACACACACACACACACACACAGTGGACAGCAATAAAGACAGAGCAAAGAGGCATGCTGATGGGAATGGATGGCTGGATGGAGAGTGAGGAGAAAAGGGGTGACTGGTTGGAGTCCATCAATGATGAAATGTTGTGTCGAAGAGGTGTGTCTGTAAACACACACACACACACACACACACACACACACACACACACACACACACACACACACACACACACACACACACATACACACACACACAGAATTCATGTTTTTCGATCGTTGTAATTTTAAACAGTTTTCTGTGAATGTGACTGCCTTCAATGTCTGACTCCAGAAAACATGAACCAGACTCCAATCTGTGAAGCTTCCAGAAAGCGATTCCTGTTCGGTTCAGGTCTGTAGAGTTGTGCAATAAGTGTCATGCGTTCCTTGTAATTGTCTCTTGTTGCCGGACAGGATTCTTGTTCTTGTGAGCTCTCTGTTGTTTAAAACATCACTTCATTCATTCAAGGGATTCTAGATCTTCTCACCGAAACAATGCGATCATAGTTACACAATCATCTCTCTGATGGATAACACAGCATTTCTGTATGTCTTGCCCTAGTCGAAAGCCATAGCTTACCAGGGTTTGAGTGGTGAGGACATAGGCAGTATTGATATGATGGGTGTGTGGGAGGGAATGGCACTTCAGACGGGTCACAAGTCATGCTTATGACATTCACATTGCCAACATTCTTTAACTAGAGTGGGCGAAGCCTTTTGTTCGCCACAAAACACCCACTAGTTTTGATGGGGTACTAAATGGATTCAATTTCTGTCCACTCTGACTATAAAGAACAGCAGAGTGGAGCGCTAAAATAAAAGTTGAGAGTGTGAGAAAAGAATCTCTCGTAAGAAAGACTGAGTGAAGCCAATATCCATCACTCTTAGTGGAAAATCCCACCTTCTCATACTCTGCGATGCACAGTATCATCAGTCTAAGAGATGCGAAACATTTCAGGAGTTATGTAATGAGGGGGTTTTCAGTGTCGCTCCTGCATTTCTTTGAATGACTTTCAACACTGCCCCGAGAACAGTTCCAACCACATGGTTGCTTTTAGAGGATGGAGAGATTGATAGCAATACTGAGTAACAGAAAAATAAAAAATAAAGTCCCTTACTAAAAGTGCTACCGTCTGCCTCCATCCAGTTTGGTTTCCAAGAAAGCAGAGATACTGTGCTACCACTAAAATAAGAGCAGCAATTCATCTTCATACATAATCAATCCCCTCGCCCAAACCATATTTCACCCTTGTACGAATCACTCGCAACAGAAACCCAATTGTATTCCATAAAGCGGTCAACAATGCTCTCCACTCAATACATAATACAAGCGTATAAATCACCTCATGTAAGGCTTTCTGTCTCTCTCTGCGAGTGGGTGGGGGAAGAAAATGGAGTTGTAACATGCAGCGAACACGTACAAGCTGACCTGAATGGCTGCTGGTATTCTGATTTCCCTGAGGAGCTCCTCTCTGGCCTGTGCCGGTGTTTTAGATTCCAGAGGGAGGCCATTAATGCTCAGCCTGTCGACCTGATCCATATGTATGGCTGGCTGTTCCGTTCTGCTCGGCTCCTGCCTCCCTGCCTGCCTGCCTGACTGTCTCAAGGCCTGCCGGAGCCCAAATTGGTTCCTCGCCCCACAAAGATAGAAAGAGAATAGTGGACATGGCCACACACAAGACGAGCAAGGATGGTTTTACAAGGTGATTATTCAGACAATGCGTCTGGATGTCTAGCAGCAGCTAATAGGCTCTATTTGCAGACTGAGGATCACAAACTGGGTTCCTGTCCTTTTAACTCTGGGACCAGTTGGTATGGGTTATTATCAACACATGACTCATTACCACGCTGTCCTGTCAGACGGTCCAGTTACCCCTCCTGACATTGTACTACAAATGAGGAATGGAAATTATTTTTTACAACAGCAATTACCCCAGCCTTGTGAGGTGAATATAGTTTACCGGTTTATAGGTTACAGCTCACTTGGTCTCACTTTTGTTACCTTCCTCTCTCTCTCTCTCTCTCTCTCTCTCTCTCTCTCTCTCTCTCTCTCTCTCTCTCTCATCCCTTCTTTACTCTCCAATACAACAGGATCTGATTTGTCACTCGTCATGGGATCGGCCTAATATCTTTTAATGGTCAAATACACTTATGCGCCACAATCTCCAATTGGCCAGCTGTACTGAGCGCAGTTGAGCAACGTCTAGACGGTCTAATTAACAAATCATCTCTGAAGCACTATTATCCCATTTGGTGACAGAAAAGAGAAGACAGAAAGAGTAAAGGAGAGGGCCATTGATTCACCGTGAAATTTATTTCATTGCTGTCCTACGAATTCATCTGTGCATGACTCTTTCCTGCTCATGTGCATCCATTATGCATTGCCTTGTGTTGAATCATGGGTTAAAATTACTTTTTGAGGAATTGCCGAGCTACACTTCACATCAATATAAAATGCTAGTAGTGGAGGGTCTCTTTGTCTCTGTAATACAGGGAGCCATTTTGGTCTTAGTTATAATTAAAAATTGATAAAGCTAGACCAGAAAATAAAGTGGATGCGAACTATGCTGTCCAGATATAGTGGGCTCTCAGCATGTCCGTTTAGCACTCGACACAAGTCTGAAATCATCCTCTGGAACAAATAGTGAGCCCAGCTTGTATCGCAATACACTCGTCACATTAGCGTGCGCGACAGGGATTCTGTAGGATGGAGGAAGGGTCAGTCCGTAGCCTCCTGAGCAGAAAATTTAATTATAGCCCTTTTGTTATGGGGGGATGTCCTCAATCATATGTGGAACAAATACGCTATATCATGGTCTTTTCTCTGCCACGGCAACACAGAAACACAGAGAAATGAGGAATTCTCTGATCACACGTACTTACTGGAAATATTTTACATGTCTGAAATTAATTAAGCGGCTTATTTATAAGTCTATTAGACAAGATGCAGGACCTCAGTATTTGACAAAATAGACAGCATTATATCAATATTATTTATAGTATATAGTAAGACATTATATTACATTTTGAGCGATAAACTGCAAAATAAAGTAAAACCAAAATACTATGCTAGATGTGACTTATGTCTCCCTTCTGTTATGATGTGTAGTTTTATGCTTCCTTCTCTGTAATCAGTGAAAAGGCTGTGTGTGCATGAAACAACTTAAGGTCCTTAGCTTCAGGAAATAGACCAGTTAATAAAAGGAAGCTGGAAAGAAAGTGTTCAACAGTATTTACCGCAGTTTCATGTGTGTAAGAGCTAGATTGCTGTACTGTACTGGAATCTAGTGGCAGTCAATTGCATTAAAGTAAGCTATTCATATGTTGGCTCTAAAGAAATATAAAAGTAATTGATTGTGATTAACCAGCAGTATTTTCCACTATCCTGTAATACTTGACTTTTTTAATTATCACAATGATAATGACACACGGCTATTCCTTAATGTTTGAACATAGAAATAGAAGGAAAATGTGTGCACAGAAAATATCTTTAAGCGGTTGTACAGAACATTCTGAAACATTTTGTCCCTAAGACGTCTATAGGATTATGAAGGCTTAAGACAGAAACATTTCACAAATATGTTATGTCTTGTTTTTATTCCAATGGTATGAGTTTATTCAACAGTTCACAAAAATGTATAACTAACATGTAAATTCAAATTGAAAACTTTTAGTAATCTGAAGTCATCCCCTCACATAAAGGGATTTATCATAGCAAACATTTCCTTTAATTTGTAGTTATTTAATTCTCATAATAAGATTATTTTATATTATTGTCAACACAGGCACAATTTGAAACTGGGTAAAGATGGTATGTTATTGAATTAAATCATCACAAATCATTAATATTCCCATAATTCATATAATTGTTTTTTTCTTAATTTGGAATCAGGTTTAAGAGTTTATGTGAGCATAAAACAGAGAGTTGACTAAAGGGGAGATATATCCTCCAACTCTGACAAATCTGGAATTACTCTTTTTAATTGAATTTCTTATTTTCATTTAACACTAGTATTATAGTATGTAATATTACTGACATACTGTATGCATTTATCAGTTTTACTTTGATTATTATAATTGTCATGAATCTAAAACAATTAAGATTTACAAGTCTTTAGCCAAGTGGAAATATAAGGCTTAATGATTGGCTGAGAAAATGATCAAAGAACAGTTTGCCCATCACTTGTTGTTGGCTAGTGGTGTAATCCTAATGTTGGCAGTCTAGAAAGAGTCGACTGCCTTCCAGTCGACACTATGGGAATAAAAGTCCTTTTTTTTTTTTTTTTTTTTTTTTTTTGACGTGTGATTTTTATATTCAATTTCAAGTCTTTGTCTGAAATTTGTCATCTGTGTTTATGCATTTCAATTTTAAACTGTTAAATCTGAGCATAACATTTTAAAATCTATGCAATTCAAAGAGGATTTTCTGTGTGCGAAATCATTCCAGATAAGCAGTCTTCTCTTTGGGGATGTGAAAATGTCTCGCTGAAGTCTCAAGTGAATAACCCTGTCAGACTTTCATTAATGACAGCTATAAGGCAGAACATGGGAAGAACACACACAGTGGGACGCAGATATCTACCGCATCTCTCCCTCTCTTCTCTCCTCTCTCTCTCCATCTCGTTTAAAACCCTTGTAACACTTTGCTTTTATTGCGCTTAATGGAAGTCTCTCTTGTGCATAATGTGCTTACGAGGGTGTAACAACACTGTGTAAGAGCAAGTGTGCAGATGTAGCATCTTGTTTTGACATTGTTGCTGCCTTGCATTTTACATTAACTTAATGTAATCACAGGATTGTCACTGAAACAGCTTTATTGTGTACCCTGCTTAGACTTTTCCATAGCTTACTGCACATTGGAATAAGGCCATCCTAAAGTAAAGTGTTACTAAGACGATCCCTAAAGCTAGAGCTTTGAGAGCTATAATACTTACACGCTATCATCCCTGGTTAAAAACAAGGGGATTTATCAGGGATGTCTCTGCCTGGGCTGGGACTAGGGGGACCAAATTACAGCCCCTGTGTCTGGTTGGAGGCGGAGAAGGAAATAGATGGGTCTAGATATAATGGTGATGGCCCCTGGGTGGTACTCCTGTGAGGGAGAAAGAGGAGATTAGAGTGGAGGTGTGAGCTTGCAGTAAGATTACATTTTCCCTCTTTTTAATGGATAAGTGCTTTTCTTTTTTTTCTTATTTCACTCCCACTATTCTGCTTCTGTTTCACAGTGTTCCATCTCTCTCTCTCTCTCTGCCCTCCGTCACCATGCACACGCAAAATACACACACACACACACACACACGTAAAAAAGCATGCACATACACATGCACACACATCAAACGCACACACACACACACACATCTCTCATCTCTCCCTCTGTCACCGTCTCCCTCCGTCCTCCCTCACTTGATCCTTACACCTACGTGCTACAGATGGTTTCATTTTATAAGAGATAAAACCACATTTGGTGGAACTGATTAAACAGAGGGAACAACATCCCCATCTGCCATTTATTCCAATCTGAAATTGCTTGGGCAGATGCTGACATCTTTGGAGATGATTGATTCACCCCGTCTGGCCAGAGAGGAGTGGAGAGGGTAGCGGAGCCGGAGCCCTCCCCGGGGCTGCAGCTTCCTGCCGCCCTGCCATGGCACCACCACCACCACCACCACCACCACAGTGTCACTTCACCAGCGATGGAGCACCCACCCACCCCTCCCCCAGTTTCCCATCTCTTGTCTCCAGCAAGCTGCTGCAATCAGCACAGGGCCTGATTGGACTTGGGCAGGTGAGCGCAGTACACTTTAATCATGGGGCCAGTACATGCCAGATCATCCCCTCTGTATCGGTGTGTGACTGTATGGTGTCAGAGGTCTGTGCTTCTGTGTGGATCCATTAATGGGTTGGTTCACCCTAATTACAAATAAGCATATTTTCTCACTTACTTCTAGTCATGCAGATAGATTGGGGATTGTTTGCTTGGATCATAAATGTTTGTTACAGATTTCATAGCAATCCATCCAATAGTTCTTGAGCTATTAATGTTTGGTAGACTGGCACTAATTGATCTACCAACATCGCCATACCCGATGCCATGCGTCTGTTGTGGACATCAATGGGTCTTTCTACAAACAGTGTTATCATCAAGCTGAGACTTAAACCTGCCTGATGTATTGTAACCATTGATCATATGATCAAGACCCATTTCACATCACTCTGTTTGTGAACTTTCCTGATGGTGCACTAGAGTTGTTGCCTTCATGCTTTCTACCACTGAGGTCACATGACATATCACTTGTATGAAAAGAATACTAATGGGTCCCTGGTGATTAGATATTCCACTCAACCTCAATCTAATCAACATTTATAGTGTCCTGCCTGTGGAATTACGCTGCCCTCCACTAAATCGACCCTGCGTCATCACTTGTAAACACTCAAGCATTTTAAGATGGAAAACTCTTCCCTGCAAAAGTGCCATCAAAGCCAGCGGTGTGTGAGTTGGAGTGTGCGATCAAACGCGCATCGTCTCATAAAACTGCTGAGCTTGGCTCTTCAATGCAATCAGGCACCGGTCTCAGCTCATATACTTGTTTGATGATAACCGAAGATGGAGGGAGAGTGATGGAGCTCTCCAAGGGACCGCAGCGATAATTTAGCTCGGGGAGTGGGTGTGAATCATGGTGAAGGCGCAGGGGGTTTGGAGGTGGTGGATGAATCATTAGGGTGGGGGCAGAGGGGGTTGGAGAGATGGAGAAGAGGGTAGTGTCCCCGGGGACTTAGATCCATCAGACAGCACTGCTGTGGCCTCGCCTGCAGCATCGACCCGTAGGACTGCAGCCCAAAACCCCTCCGTCGATCTTTCTCATTTCTCTCCCTTTTGCAAACTGTTGGTCTCACTACTCCTCTATCACTGTGATTCATAGCAGTCTCTCTCTTTCTCCTCTCCCTTCTGTCATCAGGGATGTCATTTCACATCAGAGGCCTCATCTCTGCCTTCTCCATGTCCCTGGTAAGCCTCTTGAAGTATGACTGGGCCTGAAAATGGCAAATGAATTCCCAATCTGAATGCCTACTCTCACCCTCTCCTCTCTCTGCTGCCCTCCGTCTCTCGCCTCAGTCTACTCATTCTACCTCTCCGCCCCTCTATCCTCCTCTACTCCACTCCCCCAGGCACCCATGGCAAACTCTGATGGGATTCAGAGCAAATTGCTCAGCCCTGGGAAAAAAAAAGACACAGAATAACATAAAAGGAAGAAAGTGAATTGTTTCAGTTTGGCGACTGCTACTTTGCAGGCCTGTGTGAGATGGTGAACAGTGTGCGCTCTAAAACATAGCCCTAGACTGCCCTACTTCTCCCAGTGCAATAATCCATTACCGGCAACATCCACACCTTTTCAATAGTTTCAGCTCCCCAAGGCTTTGACTTTAGACAGGCAGAGGTTAGAGGAAAACAACCTGAAAACAGCCTTATCTCCCAACACACGAATGTTTGTTAAGGCTCCCCATTAAGTCTCCCCCTGAATTTGCATATTAATTGCATTTCGGCTCTACTTCCCTCCTTTAAGGCTGCTGTTTATAGGTGCTTTATTTCTTTGAGAAGACACAGATGTCCGCGGGGAGCTCACCTGCAACGGAGGACAAGAATTGAATTCCGCAGGAAATTGCTTTAACTTGAGTGTAATCGAATTTGCACCCACACACACCTTGACTCGAGGACCCGGAGGTCATGCATGCATGTGGATATTCATGTACAGTACATAAAAATCCACAAATCCACACACACCGTGTAGAAAGAAAGCCATCCAAAAACAACCTAGAGAAATAAACACTTCTGCAATATGTTAACTTTCTGGTTCCTCCCAATAGCTCTCACGTCTTACATATTTTTCCATCCCTCTTTGTTTTTTTTCTATTTGTGAATAGTGTTTACCGCTTCGACATCAGATAGTGGTTTGGCAGCTTTCTCAACAAATGTTTGAAAAGATGTGAAAGTTTTAATGACTGGATTGAGAAGGGGATAAAGGAACAGCTGGAGATTCTGTAATGTAGTGGCTATTCTTATACAGGAGAGGTACACTCAAGCTGTCTCATTTGAAAACCGGCGTTGCAGTTTTATCCATACTTAAGAAAAACAGGTGAATGAGCATTCTCTCGTCCCTATCTCCAAAACAATGTGACCATATGGGACTTATTTGAATATGATGTACTGAATGGCTCTCTATATATGTGTGCTATCACATTATGCAGAATGGGCCTATTTATTAGTTTCAAGATAATAGTTTCATTATACAGATTATGACTCACGTGTATTTTTGTCCCAAAGCTTGGTTCCAGTGATTGTGTGCAATTTAATAGAACATACCAGACAGCAACTGTTATAACTGAAGAAGTCATTATTTTGATTATTATCTACTGCCAGTAACAATGTTTGTGATCATCTGTATCTTGAACATAACTATTATATTCCTGGGATACTACTAAATTCCACCACAGGAGACTTGGTTTTATGGTAATTGTCCTTCATTCAGCTGAAAATCTAATGATCTGCTCTCAACTCATTGGAGTAACTCAGTTCTGGGGCATTGATTTCCATTGTGTTGCAGATTGATCTGTGGCCTGTTAGAGCTCAATATGTCACAGCCTCCCTGCAAAATGCGCACAATAAAAAATAGATGCATGAACACGCACCAGAATAGAACAAAGTAAAATAGAAAAGGTGTTCATTGGATCAAATATCATGAAAAATATGCTGCTTAATGCACATTTCAGCACGTATCACAGAGTAACGCATACTTGCACATATTCTAAATGAACTACATCATGGAAAACGCTAATGACAATTTCATAGATGACACTGGATCTCCATTTGGACTCTAACATGATCATTAATGTGCTGCAATGCCACTGGCCCTAATGCTTTTGCCCTCTCCACTCTAGTGTGAATAATACGTGAGCAGTAGCCTGGGAGAACACACTCTCATTATGGTTTCCACTGCAGTGGACCACTCCCCAGATCTCCCTATAGCAGCATCATCTCCCTCCACCCATTGGACCAAAGCCCCCTAAGGCAGATGCACACATGCATGCACATATTAAACCCTTAGTCTTTCCATTAGGCCATTTACTGTAGCACCCCTCTCTTAACATGATTGTCTGACTTTTCAGTCTCGTCTGCACTAATGCAGACTGAGTGCAGACCCCCACCAGCATGTGTTCGAGAGACAAAAGAGATCAGTTTCTTAGTTTTGGAGCATTTATCAATGAGACAAAAAAACAAACAAAGAACTGCAGAGGGACCTTGCAGTGCGGTGCACGTGACACCCAAGAGCCCTGCAAGAGTATGCATGCCTGTGCGCGCACATGTTCGACTCTGCTTTAAGGAGGTTTCTATGTGATATGTGTGTATAATGTGCTGTAAGGGGTTGGATAGGCACGCGATGGGACACATAGGGCTGCTCTCCCGCAGATGCAATTAGGCTAAATGGGATTATGCCTATCACATTTCAGACAGGCCGGCCCCACAGCCACCTGGGGGAGAGGGTGATGGGTGGAGGAGGAGGGGGGTGATGAAGAGGGATAGAGAAAGGGGAAAGGGGATGGAGAGGTGGAGAAGATGCAGAGAGGGGGAATGTGGTCTCTTAGAAACAGCATCCAGTGTGGTTGTAATGCAGGCTGTAGCAGAGTACACATCGATGCTATTCTGAAAGAGAAAACATGTCTGGCTTCCTCATACTGTGTCTCCTCATAGGTTTGTGACAATACAATGTACGAAACTGGGACCATATCACATTATTCAACGCATTTCTGACCCTGCAGTGCATATAGTGGCACTTCATGCTGTCTTTGATGTGACGTGCTAAAGCGAACCCCCCCCACTGGTATCGGCCTAAATGTCAGCATCAACAAAGAAGCCGAAGGAGGGGAGGCTGACATTTTCTCATTGGGTGATTGTGCCCATAGATTCCCCCCATAGAGGCGGTACTCTATTGAACTGTACGGTGAAGGAGAGGACATAGTTGAAGAGGAGAAGCTGTACACTGTGCTCAGCCACTGATTTTTCCCAAGTAGCTGTTTTTTTCTGAAGGGCTTGAATGCAATCAAAGTCCTGCATTCTTAAAATAAAAAAAGGATTTTTCTCAATGTCTCATATCATTCAAAACATTTTAACTATATTTTTGTCCAACTCCAGGATATCACATTATGGCACTGAAGGACAGGACATGAATGACGTATTAATAATAATTCCAGGGAAAAAACTGCAAGCTTCTGATTAGCTAGATAGTTGGCTTGATTACCAGCTAGTAAGCTAGCTTGCTATTTGTTTGTTATTGTTTGTCTTTTGGCTTATTCACGTTATGTATTAGTCTGTAAAGTAAGTCTTTACATGATGATACACAACATTAGGAAACAGGCCAGTCTTTGTCCTTGGTTTCCAGCTTAAGTGTAAATCTCAATATGGCTTCTGTTAGAAATAAAAGCTCATAGGAGTGATTTATTTAATTAAACATGTATAACTCCTTTCTACTGTCAACCGTATCACAACTCACACACGGAACAGTGAGACATGTGGGCCAATGGTGGACCTTCCTCACCTACATGCACCTCCTTGGCAGGAGCAGGACTTTGCGGGGCACAGAGCCGCCATCCTCCCAGTCTCCCACGCTGGCTCTCACATTAATCAAAAGGGATGTGTTGGTTCCCAGCTCACCTCGCGGTCCCCTGGTGCCAGCTGTGTTTGGGACGGCACCGTTGGCCTGCCTGCCCCTAATCACACACTGTCATTGTTCCTTGGGCCTTGTAAACACAGAGCCTGCTACAGCTGATCAAATCCAGGGTCACATACGCTCAGTCTCTCATGCACAGATGCATGCACGCATACATAGACCTGCGCAAACACATAAATCCACATTCTCGCTTCTACGCATACAAATTTTCATTCAGAGACAAAAATGCACGCATTTTTTGTGTGTGCACCAGACACAATCTCTTATTTAAGGTTAAGCTAATGTGATTTATTAATCAGATCTAGACTTAATTCATAAACACATCACGGTAATCATAATCAAGCAGGGCTAATACAAAGAAACATTAGGCTTTTCACCCTCTGTGGCGAAGCACATGCAGATAAAGAAAATAACAGCCTTCACATGCTGTTTCCCTCTGGGATGAATGCCTCATGAGAAGCTCATGTGAATGTGAACAGTTGAGTGTGTACATTTGTCATTGAGAGCAAATAAGTGTCTGGGTGCAACTGGACATCTCTTAATGATGAGGAATTAAACGTCCACGGTAGACCACTGAGAGAGAGACTACAATATGCTCCTCAACACGGAGGGACAGAGAACTGAGACTGAGGGAGGGGTGAACTGGAGAGCTGTGATAGGATACGGCCCATTAATTATTGAATTTGCTGACGTTATGACAAATGGCGTTGTCCTAGCCCTCACTGGTGCCTGTGACTTTTACAAGGCCAGCTGGACAGAGTCTCAGCATTTTTGCCGTTAAACCACATACGCAGGTTTAAAATCTGTGCTGTTTTTTTTCTTTTTTTCTTTTTCAAGGCTAAGAGGTTTTCTCAGCCCACCTGCAATGTGGCAGAAGTTAGATTAAGTAGCTGGAGTAAAGTATCTCTAAGCTGGGTTCATTTACAGAAAACTGAAATCTCCCTCAGAACCTCCATGCAGGTTTGCTGTTTTGGGAATGAGAGTAATTGAGTGAGGGTGCATGTAGGTGAGACAGTAAGCAACCCAGTGTGGGAGTCAGTTGCACCTCCGTGTTGGGTGTTTTTGCGATGTGAGGCCAGCAGAGAAAGAAAGGCAACAGTGTGCTGTGTTTGCACTGTGTGGGACGGCCTCCTGCTCTTGACGTGTATGTGGTCAACTATGCCCTAAGGAGGCGTCCACTATGAATTGTGGGCTAAAACCCTAGAGGCTCCGGAGCGTATATAAACCTTGTACATTCTCCCATCCGTGACCTGAACACAAAGTACTGTATCTGAAACGGTAAATAGCTTGTACTTTTTTGGGAAAACCTGAACTACTGTCCACTATGTGTTTGTGTCTCTCTCTGTTTTAAATTTTTCTTTGTCCCTGTCTCTGCCTGTCTCCAGTCTATTGTGAGCAATCTGTCACAGATGCATCATTGCATTGTTCATCCATATCTGACTGCATCAAACCTCCAAAACACCTCCAACACACCTAGTGTGAAAAGTGAGGAAAAAATGTGCGAAAACTAAACAAGACCGAGAGAGAAAGCAAATGAGAGATAGTTTTCAGAGAAAATGCTGTACCCCGCACGGAATACAAAAAGTACTTTTTTGGTTTGACTAAGATAAGCCCCATTACAGCTGTTAACTTTTGAAAGCAACAATGTATCACCCAAAGAAGAAGGAACACACCTCTGTTCATCTTTATCACTGCTTTTAATATCTTGTTTAAATGAGTCTCTGGTGAATTGTGCAGGGCTAAAGTGTTACTAACTTAAATGACTAAACAACTGGGTACCACCGCTACTGCATAATGACTCCTTTTATATGAAACACTTAAGATTGACCGAACTGCAGCTAGAATAATAGCACCATTTATGAGCCAAACGTATGGTGAGAAGTCGCAGAGGGCATTCTCGGTGTATTTGTCTCCTGTGGTGTTTGCCCGTCTCAGAATAGAGTGACTGTCTGTGAGGGAGCTGGGGTCTGCAGGCTTTCTTTCTTTGCTAGCTACACCATCGTTAATGGCCATCCCTGTAGATACAGCCTGCTGCCAGCTGCTGCTCTGGCCCTCTGGAAAAGAGGCTGGCAATTAGACCTTGCACTTAAAACAAGGTGAGTCAGGACCTTTTAATGGTGCACTATTTCTGCGCTCCCACACATGTGGCCGCTTAGATTTTCGCTGCGCCAGAGAACTCCGGGTACTGAGGCATGGAGGTTACTACTGTACGTCCAAATAACTGAGGTGGTGGGTGGCTAGGTAATGGTGCAGAATCGTTTTGCAGAAATAGCTTTTTGTGAAACTGTACGTGATCTGCACTTTTACCTTCCACTGGAAGCCATTTGTCAATAGTGTTTATTATTTCAGCATCTCTAAACCAAATGCTGATTTAAGACATTTTCCAAGTTTGCTGGAATATGCTATAGGTAACATTACGTATAAGAGCTACAGGGCTACTGATGCTGCACGTGAGCTCTTGGCTCCCTGGTGCTTTCTATCGAGAGGGGGTGAGGTTAACTTTCTAATTCTGTCCTGCCTCTCATCTCAAACCTTGATAAGATGGAGGTGAAAGGCTGCCTGTGTTTAGACTGCTGCTCCTTGGACCTTAACCAACTAACCTTGAGTTGATACGATGATAGACGATGGTAGATAGAGAGAGCATGCATGTAAGTGCATGCTCTCTCTATCTATCCTTTACTCTTGCTTACACACAGAGAAACATACACAAATGTACACACAGCATGGAGAGGGCGTATGAACATGAGCATGGAAATAAATTATTTTCTGTTGCACAAATAGAAGAGTGTAGGCTGAAAAAAGAGGGCTATTATTGTTGCTGTTTTCTGCCCTTGAAAGAAACAATGTGTAGAAACTCACATCTGCCTTTTGTGATCCTATCTTTCATTTCTTTTTTTTCTTTTTCTTTAATTTTGTTTAAATGTGACATATGAAATAATTTCCACTGAAATATATTTTAATACAGCTGCTTTCAATCTCTGGGGAATGGTCTTTTTTAAGGAGTGACATTGAGTGAGGAAAAGGAAGGCTGATGTTGTCTTAGTGAAATCTACATGTCTGCCAGGTCCTCATGCTGTGGAATTTTATTCCTTGGACCAGATTGGAGAGATTCACAGTTGTCCATACACTGTGACAGACGTAAAGGCCATTTGACTTAGACTGTGGTTGTCTGGAGCAGTGAGCTGCCATCTGAGGAGGGGCTATACGCTCATGATAAATGACAGCCTTCAACCTGGCCAATCTAAATAGATTATCTTGGCTGCATCCTTACCGACCAGGTGCCAGTGTGTAAAATGGACCAACTATGTAAAAACCATACAGTCACCTGCTTTATGCTGCTTATTCATGGCAGCATGAACACTAGGAAGGAGCAGGGCAAACTGGTTTCAGTTGAATATGGTTTAGTAATGTTTAAGTAATCCTTTGACAGCTGATTTTTAAGTTTGTGTGAAACAATGTTAAAATCTCTGCATTGTTTGTTCCTGCCAGGTCAAATCTTCAATATGCAGAACATTTTGATGCCTACTTACATTTATGGATGCGTACTGTGCACACATGTGTGTCTGCAAAGTGCTCTCTGTCTTTTGTTCTCCAAGAGATAAAGAGCATCCACTGCTCAGTACCAAACACATAAATATGCATTAATCTGTTCTGGTTGGGCGAATCTGAAGAACTGTCAAGCGTCAAATGTAAAGGTCATGCTTTGCTTGCTCTAAGGGAAAAATCCTGGAGACCATGGTTAGGGCACTATTTGAATAAACTATGCAAGGATTTACAAGAAGTAACCTTCAGGGGTAAACACGCCCCCTTCCCTCACCAGGGAATAGCTACCATTATGAATGCGTTCTATCACCAACTTCAGCATACTGGGTCAGACTATAGATGTCACACAGATCATGATAAATAGTCAGCTGGTGAGCACCAGTATGGAGAAGATTTTGTGCTTTTAGATTAAATTGTCAGGTTATACGCAGAAGACATTCATCCCTTCTCTAATCAGCATACCACTTTTCACATAATTTGCACATTGTTTATTTATTAGATCTATTCCTGCAGTGAATAATATTGTGTATGGAAACGGTGTGCACAATGGATTACCTTTTGAATTTTGAACACAGTGCCCCCTCCTGCAACCCCCACCCCTTTCTCCGTAGTTTGACAGCCGAGCAGAATGTGGCAGGTGGAGGTCTTTCAGGCAGAGCGAGGGGTGACCTTGCCACTTCCTCCGTAGAATTGGTTTGGTTGGTAAGGCAGCGCCAGGTCCCAGAAATCAGTACAGCTCTACAGACAGGCCTGGTGAACAGAGGGCCAGGCCCGGCCCCAGCCTCATGCCCAGCCCCATGGCAGCAGATGCCACATGGCGGCCCCAGAGCCTTCAGCAGGCGAGGAGACGTAGGCGAGCGCCAGCCGGGTCACCGAAGCCCATGTCCATGTCATGCACAGAGAAGGCCCTCTCAGCAGGCAGGCAGGCAGCCTGCCGTCCTCTCCTGTCCCCCTTTTCTTGGAGGCAGAGTGTAACAGCTCGTTTGCACGTGCTTTGTGTAGATTAAAGCAGGCTGTCAGGAATAATTAAAAGTAATAGAGCTTAGCGCTTTTTGGATTAGTGTCCTAGACAGTGATACTACTGTCTGGCTAAGTGTGTTTATTTATGTTTCCTCTGAGAGTGTGTGTGTGTGTGACTTTATGTATGTCCATACGTGTGGACATATAGCATGGGTTATTTTTCCAATGGATCTTCACAATCATACTAACATGTCATCCATAATGTTGAGAACTAATGATAATGTGTCTCCTCCTAACCTTGTGTGCAGTGTATGTGCGTCTGAAAGTGAACAAGACAACCAAGTCCTCTCATCCCATTAAGTCTGTTCTTCAATCACCCAAGTGGTTGCTTGAGCAAAGTTAATTGCTACTGTGCAGTAACCCACGTAAAATGCATAACAAAGACGGAATAATTAATATACAGAGGACATGTAAAAAACATGATGCATAATTGACATGGTTGTGCTCGGTCATTTCAACCATCAATCTCTCCTCCCACTCCTTCCCATAACTCTGCTTTTTGTTTACACTCTCAGTAGTTGTTTTGTTGGTTATGGATTTGAACATTTTAAAATAGGATCCCAAAGTAACATTACCACACTAATGTTCTTTGGCATCACTTATGTTTTCTGTTTTATTCTTAGTACCTATTCAGCAGTGTATTAACTGACTTTTTTGCGAGGATTGTTTTTTCTAGTTACTTCTCAATATTTTTTAACTGCCTTTACTGTAAGTAATTTATGTTATGATTTTCAGTTTCCTGCTTTTGCTTCTCTCACATAAAAGTTCGTCAGTGTATAAGATTTGGGTAAGGTTTTGGAACATTAAACAGTTTTAAGATCGGGTTTAATTTTAGTCCTAGCAACAAATAACTTGGTAAACATTTTAGAAAAGCAAGCATCCAGTGCACTATAGAAGTATAAATTTGTCTTTCTGCAGCTATTATGTATCATTATCACATTAGCTACTATACCAGGGCTAATGGAGTATAGCTAGGCAACACAAGAAGAAAAATAAGATTTTCTGCAGTATATCCTCAAACATCTTTACAATTGTTACCCACTGTTACCCACTGTTCAGCTCAATTAATGACATTTGTCAAAATAATGTTAATATTAGTTATAAGTAAAAAGCTAAAAATCAAAGGATGGTCCACCTCACTCTTGATTTAGATGTCAAACTTTTCCGGGCAGAGCTGGGTGGAACTTTGGAAAGAAAAATGAATTAGTAATAAAAAAATAAATTGTTTGAATTAACCCTATGTGGTAATGTAACGGAACACACAGAGACAAAGGGGTCATTTAGCAGAAACACAAAAAATACTGTGCTTGAATGTGGAAATGTGTGCACAGCACATTATGAATGAGCAGATGTTTATCTCAGAAATACACTTGTGAATGCTTCACATAAAAAAAAAAAATTCTACCCTTTGCCATAATCAGATCTTCACTTGTGACAAGCACTAAGGCAATATATTATTTGGACCAAAGAATTGTGTATACTCCAATTCCGAAAGCATGGCTGTTTTGTTTGAATATAAAATACACTCTCAGCCATTCAAGAGAATGAAAATGCTCACCATAATGAAATTAGAGGGGGCAAAATTACTATTTGCTCTTGGTACAGTAATAGCATGATGAATTATGGCACATTTTCTTCAGGGGACATTGCTTGAGGAAATGTTGTAAAACGCCCATGGGAACTGGCAGTCATCAATCATCTATGGGGGTGTTGTGGCGGCCCTGAGGACTTGGGTCTGCACACCAGCCAGTAATCTAAATGGTAACACTGAGCTCCAAGGCCTCCGTGGGGCTGCCCGCTCTGGTGCCTGCAAAGAAAACAGATCAGGGGAGAGGGATCAAGGTTTGTTTTCTCCTTTTTCTAGGTCATTATTTATTATGTGAAATATCAACGTCCTTGGCTGCTGCATGGGATCTTCTTCCCCCCAATTGACAGATCTCATTATAAGATAAACGTGACAAAGATAGCTCATAATGCTTCAGAGAAATGTAACACCATTAGCAGGTCATTGTCATCGTTCTAATGTGTCCTTTTAAGCCGCTTAGTGAACTGGTGCTGAAGTGTGATACAGGGATTAACCTATCAGAGAGTTGCTGCGGAGGAGTTGAGCCGCCATTGATGGAAATTTTTGGACGTGTGGCGATATCTTCCCAGGCGCTACGCAGAGTCATGGTGGAGCCTGATTCCTAACCACATAGAGGTTTCTGGGATACGGGGGAGGATGTCTGGAGGGTATAGGCATGCACATAGCTGGGACTGGTGTGTACTTAGTGTATGAATTCCTTAGTGATGCATCGGAGGAAATGCTTTGCATCAAAAAAAAAAATCCTTGCATGCCTGGAAATTATTTTCATCATTTATATTTATACTTTATCTACTGCAGGTTGTTTACATTGATTCTGCAGCAAACATCTTCGTTCTAGAAACACAGCAAGCACTTGTAGCTGCACTTCCAAACAACATAAATCTTAATATGTTGGCAAACTACATCTCATTTCTAGGACAACCCTCTATTAACGAATGTGCTTTTAATGAGTTGACAGAACTGATATACTGAGGATGAGCGTCTGTGCCTCGGTGAATTAATGAGTGAATTTCACATTTGAGTTGTGGAAATGACTTCAAAATGTGAATGACAGCAAATGCTTCCAGGGTTAAATGGTTATTTACGAGGCCATTGTTTAATTCTGCCGTACAGTAGAACCATCTGCAGTCATGAGGATGCATCGTTATTGTTCAGTCATTCATTGTACTTTTGGTGACTGTTAGCTGACACAATTTCCCTGATCAGTTTCACGACCTCATCCATCATACTATTAGCGCTCAGCGTCACATTAACATCATATTAAAGTTATCGAGCAATGCAAAAGACGTGTGTTAATGATGATGCAACACACACTAGCGGGCGTATTGTCTGTGATGTACACACATATACACACTCTTTGTATTCTAGAGACGGACATATTCTATTTCCATCAACAAATCTTAACTCAAAGGTTAGAATAGTGATCAAAAATGACAAAACTCAGTTTTACAGGTGTATAATGATGTTTACTGTAAATAGCGGGTCTTATTTCAGTCAAGTTTCATGGTGGTAAGACATTTCAGCCAAGCTTCACTATTCCATTTTCTAATTTCATGGCTCAGCAGGAATTATCAAAGCTTTTTTGATTACATTTTCATATGACCTTGATCTCAAAGGGCAGAGCAATCAATGCAATAGCCATTAGCATCCTGGTAATTGTTAGTGAAATAGTAATCTTTTCTCAGGCCCCAGAATCTCTTTTAGCTTCTTATTTATTTATTGGGCATATGGAGGGAGAACGGAGCTGCTAGCCGAGATGGATGTGATGAATAGAGCCCCGAGATGCAAATTAAAATGTTTGTAATTAAACCCACTGATCATAATGGCTTTCTTGCTGCAGTCCTGCTGGTTCTGTCTGCTACAGAAATGGATTCTAGCGTTAGAATCTGTAGAATTTGAGACATAAATTCTGCCTTTTACCTCTTGAATTGTGCTATTTACTGTATTTTACTTTTTGGTATGTTAGCATTGCCCTCCCAAAGCGGGATTGGCAGGGCGTACTGGAGCCATCTTGTTTACATGCGAACATCAGACAACATGTAAACCAACAATGCATCAAATCAGAAAGCAGTAGTCAGGGTAATGGGACTATTTATTTAGCTTTGTTAGGAGAAGAGGTCATGTGATCAGGGGATAGTAATTATAGCATACGCTTAATTACATTAGCAACCTCCTGTCTTTTCATATTATCTCTGATGCAAAAAAACACAGAGAGATTTGATTATGTTAATAAGCAGCGTTTTATACATGGTAATGGAGGCCTAGTTCAAAGCCATTAGTGCTATGAGGAATATCCATTTGAGTGTTGGAGCTCTCGAAACGCAGCTCGGCTCAAAGTGCACATTGTTTAATGGTATTGATCAACGGTCTAGCGAGCTCCGGGGCTTTTGCTCATTACTGTGTCTTATTCATGCTTTCTTGGGTAATGATGCCAACACAGCAATTACTGCCACAGCCATTTAGATGATCTAAGAGAAAAATCACAATCATAAAAACACGTAGGAGACACAGAAGAAAAGAAAATCACGTGTCATTATCTGAGAAAATAAATGGCTTATTGAGAGGAAACACGTCAAGATTTCAAGTACATTGACTTCTGAAAATCTCTAATAACTTCCATCAACCTTTCGTTGTGGAATCAAGTGTAATCATCAAATCAGGATTTTCCTATGGAGAGGGATAAGCTCATGTGTCCAATACAAACACTTAGAAATGTAAGATATTTGTTTTTTAATTTAAAGGCATTTATTGTTTTTACAGTGAGATGATTTGTCTTTTTCTACTCATTCTTCTGCTAATCTCAGTCAGAGTCTTATTTTTTGTTAACTAAAATCACTTGTTATCTGATTTTAATGGTATTGCTTAAAGCTACCATCAGTACAGTTTTTAATTTTTCAGGTGAAGTATTTAATGGTTGCAAAGACATCTTGCTGGTAAATACAGAATGTTATCCAATGTGACAGCTAAAACTACTAAAATAGTTGTCACTTTATGTCCAGCAGAACACCTGAGGATTAATAGAATTATGAATAATTCTGAATCCTGCGCATGTCTGGGAGGAGACAGACCTGTGAACACAGTTTATGCAGACATCCAGTGCAGTATAAACAGAAGCTCTTGTGCTTTTTGTTGTCTCTGCATCCATTCTGTAGCACATGCAACCCTTTAGGCTCTCCCTTTGTAAGGCACATTTGCAACCTTGTACCAATTTATTGGACAAAAAGGAAAAACACCCAGCAACAGCAAGAATAAACAGTTTTTTTTATTGTAGAGTTCTTTTTTCTGTTCTGTTTATTTGTAATGTCAGTATTAATTTAAGAATACACTTACATCTGGATATATTTTCTTTTATAAAAACCAATAAAAGCAGATACAAGGCTTGTTCAGTTTCTGAATCAACCTCCCTCTCACATACTCTCTGCCTGTCCGTCTTGTTTTTCCTCTCTGTCTCTCTTCCTCTCAGTACCGCCCTGCCCGCCCTCTCCCCATCTCTCCCTATCAATGAGGCGGCAGACATCCCAGACCTGCTCAGTCAACTGCTTCAAGATTTATTCTTTGTAACAAATCTGCAACAGCTGGAGAGCCGGGGAATGCATGTAAACTTTGTGTGTGTAATTTGGTGACAAGTCAGGCTTAATCAAGCTCCCAGTGGCTGGATGAGAGGAGCGCAGGGGAGCGGCATATGGGGAGCTGAGTGGTGAACAGGCAGTGGGCAGGGAGGGAGGCACAAAGCTCTGTTCATGTGCATTAACATGCTGTACAGTAGCAGAGGCAGGCACACACACAGACAGACAGCAGTCAGCCAGCTCCATTCCTATTCTGCATAGACAGGTTGTATCCACAATGACAAAGATTTTTATTTTGTTACCCGCATATTAAAATGAACATTTCTCTGTTACACTTTACAAGCATATGGACATGTGTTAATTCACTGTGTGTGAATTTAATGTGCATAATCAGAAGCTGAAATATCTGTTAATACACGGATATACAGAAATCGAACTAAAATGACAAATAGTGCTTATTAGTGCTGATATATATTCAATCAACATTTGTGAACATGAGAACATTGCCCTCGGTGTGCACAATGTCGTCTATAACATCTTTCCCAATTCATCATGTTTAGAAAGTACTTTATTTGGATAAAATAACATTTCTTTTTACAATCAACACTTGAAATGATGAAGGCACTTGCAAATGACAAGGTAGTTTTTTTTTTTTCTTTTTACAAAAAGTACCAAAACACTGGCAACAAGGAAGATCTTGGGTAGATAATAATGAGAATAAATATGAAACAAAATTTAAATCATACCCCCTGAACTAAAAAGAAAACTACTATATTTTCCTTACCTTAACAGAGGATTTTGGTAGCCAAATCATTGCAACATGATTGACGCAGGATGTAAATCTCCACTGTCCTGCGCTTTACACCTCCTGACGATGTCTGCTGTATAAGAATAGCACACTCCAGATTTAATCATTTGATTGTCGTGCCATTTAGCGCACTGTCTACAGTAGTTCATTCAAGGCCACAAGTAAGGGTATCACAATCTAACTACATTAGTTTGTTGGGTTACAGTTTATGTTACATGTCCAAGGCCAAGTCAGCTGGAGACAGTGTTTTAAATCAACACATGGAGCTACATTAAATGAACGTCACCACATCATCAAAACCCGAAGTAGCACCCTCTGACCCACTACTATAACATACATGGAAGCCATCAGATACGTCATGCCGCTGGCTACTTTATGAGTGACACACTTACACATAACTCTTTCTCTCTCTCACACACAAACACACACTCAGTGATCACAGGCCATAGGACTGGTCCACTCAGGTGGCTTGATGTTAACGACGGGGTCTGCAGCCAAACTGAACTGTACAGCTGGTCTCAGCTGCCCTGCAAGGCTGTAACACATGACCGAAGAACTTGAACAGATAGATAAATATGGGAAAGTCAAGTGTACAGATAAATAAGAAATGTATTAGAAAAAGTCACAAAAGCAAACAACAACAGTACAAGAACGAAAACATAGTGAAGGCTAGAGAGTGGGCAATTGAAATATGTGTGTGTTTAGAGGGAAGGTGAGTAATAAGGCGAGGTCAGAGCAGTGTGGCAACGAGAGAGAAAACATGACAGGGAATAAAGAATAGGGCTTCGTATAGTGACCTTGGTCCCTTAATTTAAAGGTCCCCATTCAAACATACATCCACAAAATGTGAGCACTGCATCTCATCAGCCAACTTGTTTACGAGACTCCACAGCATATCAATTGAAAGGACTATTGTGTGTCTCCCAGGGTTCAAGGCATTTTGTTAGGCTCTGCATTTGCACCATCCTTCAAGTTATTTTTTTTTATTCAATAAAAGAACCTTTGGCTGTTTTCTGTATAGTATGTACAAAATGGTGGTAACCATGGTTACACAATTAAATGAACTGAGACATTTGGCTGAAGCTGATTGTTCCAAAGGAAGACTATGTATTGCATTCTCTATTCAATTTGTAATGGCTGTCATAAAAGCAATTCAGAAAGTGGGAAACTTTGATGTATATTTAGTGAAACACCTTTTATTTCTTTTTGAAGACAAACAAGCCTTTAATAGGAGAAGAGGGAGGATGGCGTAACCATGGGTGGATTATGTGAATGTGGCGCGTTAGGTTGGGCGAAAGTGCGTGTGTTTTGCCATGATGCATTATAGTTTCTCCTCAGGAACACATGGCAAGGTATTTACCAAGCCATCTGCTAAAATTGCCTGGCTGAATTGAGCTGACGTCCAGTTGCTAAGGAAATGGATGCTTTTCAAAGGGGCCAGTCACTGTAGCACACCTGTCAGTGTAAAAGGACCCAGTATCCCTCGCTCTGTGCCTCTTTCTTCATCTCTTTATGCTTGTGTGTCTGAAGCTTATCAGTCACATCCTTTGGTCAGAGAAAGGAAATCACTATTAATCCTTTTTTGTGATTTGGTGCTCGTGTGTGTATGTTTGCTTGTATATTTGAAGTGCAAACCTTCACACGGTTCTGACTTAATGTCATTGATTTCTTCTTTAAATTGTTATAAATCAGCTAAAGCATGTGATGATTAACGTGGCCTGATGAGGGAGCTGATGTGGATCAGCAGTTTTGTGAGAAGCATTACAAAAATTGGCTCAGAAGTGAACGTGCAAAAGGAGCATAGTGCACTTCAGCACAGTTGGGGCACGTCAACAAGCAGGTGGTTATGATTGCTTTAGTGTCACAATTCTACAGCCTGCGGCTAGACACTTTTCCCAGAAGAAGTTAATGCAGTTAGAGAAGTGTGTCCTGGGCTTGTGATGAGTCTCACAGAACGTGGCTACAGGGCAGGGCATGACCTCGGCAGAGAAGCTTTGTCATCTCGGTCCAAGCGCTGCTTCCCTGTCTGGGTGACACCTATAGAGGTCACTGTAGGGGCACACTTCTGGTCATAAATCAACACGGTAACTTGGGACATGGTGTCCTTTTGGTCCCAAATCCACTGTCCTGCTTGAGCCTTGTCCTAGATTCAGGAGGAGAAATGATATCATACAAGCCGGAGCGTTCCAACATAAATGAAAGCTTGAAATATGTCTGTCCCTGAAAGCTCAGAGAGATGTAATTTTGTGCCGAGAGCAGACAGCTTTGTGAGTTATAGGTACAACTGCTGTGCATGCTGCTTATGTAAAGTACTTGGTGTTTTTCTTGGATTAAAGTCTGCATATTTTACATAATAGTAGAATGGCTAGGAAGATATGATTCTCTTTTGTCTTCACCTAGTAAATCCACTTCAAACATGAGGCGGTGAACTAGATAAAGAGGAGGAGGAAGGAGAACGAAAGAGGGACTTCATATTAGTGTCTAATTAAACATTTTTCATTGTTCATGTTATTCAACTTCACTCGCTCCGATGTGAAATTTAAATTCAGAGCTGTTACCTGTAGTGACCATTGTGCCTCACTGAAAGCAAGAACACAGCAGTGATAAGTGAGTTCACGTCTGTGTAACCTAGCTACATAAGGTGAATATCTGAGTGCAAGATCAGAGCTTTTGCTTTTCCTTTGTACTTAATATCAGCTTTTGTATTCAATGCTCTCTACACTGTATTATTACTTTACCATAACAGGACCATCAGCCTTCCATTAGTAAAATATTAATATGCATCTCCGAAAGATAATTGCCCCCGGTGCTCTCATCACCCAGACACCATGTGAACTTAGAAACAATCCTTCCTGCCTGTCCGCCGCAGAACAAAAGGGGCCTTGGATGGAGGAGGAACATCTTCATTTCCCTCACAGAATACATTTGGCCTGTAAGTGGGCTTGGTTATTGCTGATGCCTGCGTTTGCGTCGGGCACCTGGGATTCTCCAGACCTGTTTGATGTGGCCCTTTTCAAGCACTCTGATCATCCTGTTAAATTGCGGCTAATGGACAGGGCCTGCCACTCGGAGAGGCCCAGACAACGGGGGGACAATTTAGTGACACATACACACCTGTCCTTTGTAGTTGAGCGAGACATTGTGTGCACAGGCGCATTAGTCTCTGAGGTGCTCATACAGGCACTTTGTGAGCTGCAGTGTAGCCAGAGCTGCCATTTAGGCCTGAATAACCCCAGGTGCCATTACCTTGGGTACCTGAGTATTCCCCCCCCTCCAAACATGAACACACACACACACACTCTGACCAAACAATACATAGACAGTGGGGGTTGAAGGTGGTTGTACATATGCCTGTGTGTGTTATATATTGTGTGACATTACGTGTTTGTGTTACTGCGTGTGCACAGTGGACTGTCTTTTTCCCTATGGGGAAAGGCTGATGCATAGCTGCACCTGTCCTCTCAATGGAATCCCCTCAATGGAGAATAATAGATGGGGGGGGAGGTGGCATTGGGCCAGGGCACTGCAGAGACAGACAATGTTTTCCACTGTATAACACATTGGTTCGTGCCAAAAAATGTGGGAATTTGTTCTTTTTTCTAATATAATCAGTGTTTTTTTTTAAAATTATATTTCCCTATTTTTCTTTTAAGACAAGGTTCTCACTGATAGTTTAATGTGAATTTGTCAATTTAATATCCATATTCTGGATATGACCCTAGTACATAAAAAATAGATTTGTAATGCTGTAAATACTTATTGACATTGTGGGTCAAAATTATGATTATCTTAATGAAAAGACCTACAATTTTTATTTTTTGCGTTATACATACCAAATGGGCTTTTTTAAACTCATTTTTTATGTTGTATGAAATGCTTGCAGAGCACTGCAGCTGTGACATTTCTGCTAATTGACAAAACCTTTAACCAAGCAGAATCTGCTTACTTAGGTTGCTTACAATCTTTTTAGATTAAGCAGAAATATCACAAATTATTATTCCTCAACAACAACAACAACCAAACAATGAAAAACAAAAACCAAGGCCCAAGAAAGGATATCAAAACTTCTCATACAAACACACCGCAGGCTTCTTTTCTGAAGTATGCTGGAACAAATAACTGAGCAGGTAACTGAGCAGAACCTTTGAGAAATGTCCGAGGCTTGGCTCCAAACCAAGCCCATATTGAATGGCACCTAACAGTTTTAAATCAAGTCTGTGTGCCCAGCATCTGATGTGGGAGGGACTGGGAAAGGCTTTCTGTGAGCGCACCGGGAGATTTTTATATTTGAGCTTAGTATGTGTGTGTGCGTGTTTGTGTTTGTGTGGACAATGACAGTATCTGTTGTGCCAGAGGAACTGATGAGCAGGTGGTCTGAGTGGGATTCAGCATACTCTCTCTCCTTCCTATTCACACTCGCACTCATCTCTTTCTGCTTCTGCATTTGCGTGTGTGTATCTGTCTGTCTCTTGGGCGGTCTCACTCTCTTTTTCTCTTTTTCTTGTTTTATTTCATTTTTTTTGTGTTAAATGTGAATTATTGGTTAGTGTGCTGCTTTTGGGGCCGCGCAGTAAGTAATGCATTAGCTTTTGAAAAATGCCCGGACTACGAAGCAGTGGGTCTCCTTAGAACAGGAATAAATGTTGAAAAATTAAACAGAATTTAATTAAATCTATTGGAAAGTACACTCTGCGGACATGACATGCAATATGGGAGTTTTGACACCTGTGCTAGAATGTCTCTTTGATGTTGCGATGAATAAATCATTACAGGAACTCTCCTCTTCTGTTACAAAGGCAGTGCAATGTTACATGACTCAGAGGACGCCGGACAATACCCTTCGCCCACACACAGACACACACACACACACACACACACACACACACACACACACACACACACACACACACACACACACACACACACATGCGTGCATACTTTACATACCATCACTAACCAGATGTCTGCATCTATTGATTGCTCCAGTGACATGGTTCAGTGACGTTCCATGTCACTGATGTGGATACGGCACACTTGCTGGCCACAGAGACCAACACACACGCATAGACACATGCACACGTAGACACACACACCTGAACAGCACTGTATGGTGTGCCTTGCACCATTCACGTCTAATATGAGCCATATGTTCCTGGGGCTTTGTTGACCTGTATGGACGCTGACACAGTGTTAAGTATCAGCCCCTTTCAGAGGATCAGGTTGTGTATCTGCATCTACAGCCTTACAGAGACGTGGCGTCCCGTGTCTTCATTCCTCTAGCTAATGGTCAGGCTACAATTTCAACAATTTTAAAATTGGACTTGGTAACAACTGAAATGCAGTGATCGAACGTAAAGTGAGGTACTTTAATTAATTACAATTTTGAGGTACAGTACTTGAGTATTCATATTTTAAACTACTTTTACACTACTACTACTGCAGCTTTAGTTTTTTCACACATTACAATGTGTGATTACAAAAAAATTATATTTTACTGTACTTTTACTTGAGTAGAATTTTCTATGCAGAACCTTCACTTGCAATGATATTGTTTTAAAGTGTTCTTTTTGCTACCTTTACTTAATTTAATTCAATGATGAAATGTAACAAACTGCCAGTTGCCAAAAAGTGGGGATTAAATATGCAGTCAGACTCATAGTCTTATATACTTATTCTTTGATCAGATGGTTTCTGATTTTAGGCATTATTTCCAAAATATTGAACAGTATTTTATTAAGGCAAAGTTGTTGTATAGCTGCTTGTTTTGTAGATTTTTTTTATTTTATATATATAATTCTCAAAGCAAGGGATCAAACAAGTATTGTTATGGTATCAGTAGGGAACTGAGATATTGAATTGACTAATCTGAAATGTTCAAATTATACCTAACAATATTGGAAAGTTTCAAGTGAAGAAAAAACTGTCAAATGTAGAGCCAAAATGATCATTTGATTAATGGACTGAATAATAAACAACAATTATTTGAATTTTTCAAGCATAAATGCTTAAATGTGGAGATTTGCTACTTCCCTCTGTCTTATGAGATAGTAAACTAAATATGTTTGGGTTTTAGACTCTTTGTCGAACAAAACAAGATGTTTCATGACTTCACCTTGGGCTGTAAGCAATCGTGACATGAACTTACTGACCATATATAGACTAAAAGGTTAATCATTGGATGCATAGATAATGGAAATAATTGTTCATTTAAGGCCAAAGCTGATTATTACTCTTGTGTGTTTTCATATTTAATGTCTTAGGACCCGCTGTCTGATATTGCTGTACTTGTCTGTGTTTAATTAATAAATGCTTTGCAGGGAAATTATTTCACATTTATGACACATTCTAGCTATGGCGTGTCGCCACTGATGACTGAGCAAGATGTGAGCTGAGTAACGTCGACAGTTAATGACTGATGTGTCATGAATTATAAATATTGGAGGTGAGCTTTCTCCTGGCCAGTGACAAACATTCCTACAGGAACATTTAAGTGTCTCTATTATTGTGTCTGCAGCTGCACTATAATGTGATGTGAGTGATTTCTGCAGTATATTCATAGTAGCAAACCCTTTTTCCCTTCTTTCCGTATCACTGCAACTTGCGTCAGCCTAAGGCAAGAAAAAAGCCAGCCAGTTTTAAATATGCAAATATTTTAGGAATTAGCGGCTTGATTTGAATAATGATGTGAAACGATGAGCTCATTTTTACTGGAGAGTAGGAGACATGTTAACTGTGGTCCACTGTCCTTTCTCATTAGCCACAGCACATCAAGCCTACAGTATCTGTGTTACACTGTGTGCATGTGTGTGCATTAATATGCGTGCGTGTTTGGGTGTGTAGTACAAACCTTCAGTCTTTCTTCATGGCTATTTTTAATTAAGGAGTATTTTTTTTGCATTTTCTGTCAGCTCTTTATCAGTTTTAGCACTACAACTGAAACCTCCAAACCAAGGGGGGAGACGGGTGAAGCGCGGAAGATAAACAGTGAAACTGCAGACTGGAATGTGGTTGTAAAAATACATCTGAAACATTCTTTTGTTTTATCTCCTGCTTTAATCCCAGATGAAAATCTGCTACTGTGGCACCGTTTCATCATTTTTACCTTTTAAACTCTCAGCAGATGTTTAAACAAAAGCTTCAGTCAGGTGATTTTTGTAAATAATACTTTTAATGGGGCTCAAAAGTGTGAGCGAATATATCATTCTTGTTTTGATACATGACTGTAATCTGTGAATAATGTCCAACAGGGCTGGTGTGCTTGTTAATATTTATTGACTATTTTGTTAAGTCGGAAACCGTATAAATCAATAAAGGATGCACTTAAGGAAATTAGATAAAGGATTTATATTTATTGGTATTGATTATGTAGTGTGGCAGAGATTGGGGGGAGGGATTGACTCTTCATTACTTTTGTGAGGAAAGAGGGAGGCAGAAAAGCTGATTTATGGATTGACAAATTTTTCTGACTATTTAGCTATTTAGATTTTATTTCATGGCCTTTGATCATTTCCAAATAAAACATTTAACACATTCACACAGAGAAAACACGGTGCCATTTTTCATAGCCTTTGTAACACTAGATTTTTAAAGGTTTTGTGAGTTTTTCGTTCACAGGCTTTTATAATTGAATTCATATTGTGACCCTTACATGTAATAATAGGATGATATGTGTACAGGAATATAATTTATGAACAATATTTATATTTCTGAATGTCAGGACATATAGGTTTATGCGTTTAGAGTCTGTTACAGGAAAGAAACATCACCATAACTTAGACAATTTCACACACTTTTTATTGTTTGTTATTGTGTTTATCCTCTTGCTGCTCATGCAAATGTGCACGCACTAGTGTGTGTCTAAATTTGTGATTATTGTGTGAATTTCTCTGCGAGTGGGTGTTGTCCATTGACCAGTACATAGCAAGCTATGCCTTGGCAGGTGTGGGATGCTACGTGGGCTAACTGCAGTTCCTCAGTGGCAGAGGCAGAGTACAGCTGTCTTAGCAGGCCTCCATTATCCAGCACTATCTATTGATTCACCCTGTGGGATTTTTCCTCTTTGGCATGGGATCATCTGTGAACACACACCAGCACGCTAACATGCAACCTTGTCTACAGACACAGACATGTAAGTGGACACATTCACACCTTCACACATGTATGCACAGATGCAGCACATACAAAAATGCAACACACACATCTGCACCACCATGGGCTGAAATCGATAGCTAGGCGGGGACCTTTTTTCATCTTTCTTTTATTTATTTTTGTATTTTATGGGGGTTTTCTTCTGACATTGGGGAGTACCCCCCTTCACTCTGCAGGGTGCTGCTGCTGTGCTCTTGTGTTTTATCTAATTATAGAGCTTGGTAATGGGCAAGGACCCATAAAGAATACCTCTGACGCTATAATTGCTTTTGCTGCTTGCAAAATTAATCAGATAGTGTCAATAGGATTAACAAATGGTTTGGGTTTAATATTATCTTCACCATAGGCCTGGTTGTTTCTGTTTGTTTGATATTTTATTATTTCTTGCCTTTTAAACCAAGTTAATTTTACTGAAGAAATATGAGGATGCTGGATTACACTAACATGCATTCCATCCCATTGGTGTTTCTTTTAATTGTTTCTTTGATGAGCTGATTTTTCATATAATTTGAGTAGACTACAACATTCAAAATAAAATATTATGTTATTACACAATGCATCTCAAGGACACAACAAAAAATGAAGACAACATGTTTGCATTTTAATCCTCCCACATGTAATTGTATGGACAACCCAGGCAGCAATGATCAAACCATTAATCAGCCAGTGTACATAAACAAACCAACAGATACAGTATGAGCAAGTGTAAACTCCAGATGATCATATGATTAATGTATTCGTCCTATACACGCACTCTTTGGTATTATTGCCAATAAATAATGCATGAGCCCCAGCCTTTGTTTATGGTAAGATGTAATGCATGGTTATGAGTGTTCAGCTTTCATGCCAAGAAAGGACTCTCAATACATCGCGCTTCTCCATCCTCGCCTCCCTCCTCCTTTCCTCTCACAGAACGTAAACTGTATTCTGTTTGTCTCATCTCTCTGCTACTTTGCTCACAGCGCTGGCAGCAGGCTAAACTAGGCTTTGAGAGCAGGAAAAAAAAAGTTAATGAATAATAACAGCCGTTAATCTCTGATGGAAAACATCTTTTCATATGAAAATCTCCAGGTTGATCTCCCAATCCCACCACATTGTCAATCTGGAATATAGAGGCCTTGGAGGGAAAGGCTCTGTAATCTGCTCTTAATCTGTGTCTCCCTCCCCTCCCCTTGCACAATATCCTCAACAGCAGCTGTTTAGCACGCTCCGCTTGTTTTCATCACTATGGATTGTCTTTGAATATCACTCTAATATTTAAAGTGTCTCTCTACTGAGATTGTCTCCGTAGATGATAGGACAACCATTTAGGGCTATTGTACAGAAGGAATGTGTACTTGGCCAGCCTGTATCTAATTTGGAAATTATAGTGATTACGAGCTAAATATAAAAACCCGGGATTTTGAGGCTGTAAGAGGCCTGCAGCGAAGGCTTACTGTATTGTTTGCCAGATGCGTGCACACACACGCACACACACGCACACACACACACACACACACACACACACACACACACGCACACACACACACACACACACACACACACACACACACACACACACACACACACACACACACACAATGAATGGCACAAACACAAACAAGTCTGCACAATGGAGTAAAAAAGCCTGATACGTTAAGTGCTGTTGTGTTATGTGCGTGTCAGCCTCTGTCTCGGCTGCCCTCTCTCCTCGCTCTTGTTCTTTCTCCGTCCATCCGTCTGTCTGTGGAGAGGATAACATTTGGAGCAGCACCGCTAAAAGCCTGCGAGCGGGGATGCATGGAGCCTCCTAGGGCTCTTAGTCCACTCTGGACTTTAAATGGAGCCACACACATGATGGCTAACAGATGTTAGCAAGATTACACGCAACATGGGCCCAACCTCGCATCAACTGCCACTGTCTGTTTGCCTCCACTCAAATGCTCCAGGTTTGAGTCATCCCCCTCCTCTATCTGCTTCTCACTCAGATCCAGTGGTTAAAGGGTGATCTGCAGGGTCATGGATGCTGTCTAGTAGACCCTTGGTTGCCTGCTCTCAGGGTAGTGCATAAATGTGTGTGTGTGTGTGTGTGTGTGTGTGTGTGTGAGAGAGAGAGGGCTTGTATTGTTGGGAAACGGGGAGCGTGACAAGAGTCTGCTGTGGATATAATTAATAGGCCACATGCGGCTGCACCAAATGTGTCACAGTGAGGGGAAATCAATCGATGGAGTCTGCCGGCACAAGAGGGGGTGTGTGTGTGTGTGTGTAGGGTGGGGGGAAGTTGATGGAAGGGTGGAGGGGGGAGGGGCAAGAGAAGAAGGTGCAGTGGGAAAGAGGAGCAGGACCCAAGAGGGGAATGGAAAGAAGAGAGATGGGGAGAAAGACAGGGAGGAACCATGGGAAAAGGAAAGAAGGACTCTAGAGGAGTGCGGAGGGGTAAGAAAATGTTCTAGAAGTAATGAGGAGGAGCGTTTGAGTCTCCCATCTCAGCTGGATAGAAATCACAGCCTTCAGCAATATCCTGCTGAGAGATTTGACATGGAAATTCATGACCGTGTCAATATATGGACATAACATAGATCTAACACATACATCACAGGAAACTCCCCAGCCACATATTTAACAGCTGCTTTTATCCAATCCCATTCAATTTACTGTGAGTCCATACGTTTAGTATGGAAGTCACAAGCAAAATCAAACCGTTACTCCTGTTCCGCTGCAGATATCGCCATGGCTTTGGAACTAATCGCACCAAAATTAGGATACCTAAATGCAGCGGCGTCGACACTTTGGACTCGCCACCCAAGTAGCAAGATATCCTTCCTTCTCAGGGCCCAAACTCTGCAGTTGGCCTGCTTTTAAAGAATGCATATCTAAGTTTGGAGGCAGGGGAGGAAATCAATGGAGATAAGAGTTGGATAGAGAGCTGTGTGTTGAACAGGCTGGCAGCAGACTGAGAGAAGCAGCCTGTCACCAGCTGCAGGGCCCTCTCTGTGATATAGTGTGTGTGTGTGTGTGTGTGTGTGTGTGTGTGTTTGTGTGTAGGTGTGTGTGTGTGTGTGTGGGACGTGGATACATCTAGGCACACAGTCACTGATAGTGCTGCCAGGCGCCAGACACCCATAGATGAGACAGGGGCGTTATCGCAGGCTGCTGCTGCTGTTGCCCTTGGAACTTTAAGTCATGTTGGTAAGTATACAACCCCCCCAAAAAAAAAAAAAAAAACCCCACATGTGCATCCAAACACTGACATGCATTTAATGCACATCACTTGTATACACACATAGAGCTGTACTTCAGTTCCTCTTCTACCTGTAAACTGTCTGTCTGTGAGCTGGGCACAAATGTATCCACCAGATTATTGAGTGTAATATGAAAAGTGACTGCTAAGCTAAATTGATTGTATTTTAAAGGGTTCACTGCAGCAGTCAAGGCAGCAATTTAAATATGAATGTTAAGCTTAAATAAATCCGTATTGAGGAATTTATTATAACCTACTTTAACTAAATGGTATTTCCCTAAAATAAATTGTTCTAGAGGTGCTCTGTTATTTCTGCTCCACCTTTTTATTTCTTCACCTACTTCATTACTGTTTGTCAGTGTGGTGGTCTGAAAATCAAAGGCAGGCCGTTTCCTGCCTCCAGTCTTTTAATTTCATATTATACTCCCAAATAACACTTACATTTCAATGACGCGACACCATGTGTGGTTTTAAATCTCTCTGGGCATCCAGTTTAATGCCAGTTAATAACATTTTACTACAGTGC
This sequence comes from Anoplopoma fimbria, assembly GCF_027596085.1. Lineage (NCBI taxonomy): Eukaryota > Metazoa > Chordata > Actinopteri > Perciformes > Anoplopomatidae > Anoplopoma > Anoplopoma fimbria. Next base: position 22,194,027 of record NC_072463.1, read on the forward strand.
ACCAACATACTTTGCATAGATATTTAAATGTCAAATTTAACATATCATAAATGTTATCCGCACCTTGCAGGTATATTCATATTTCAGGTATAACTAATTTTCACAACAATTTTACAACATGCATTTTGAATTATTAGTAATATTTGGTAAATATATGGGTACAGTTGTCTTTATGATGCAAACAATTGTAAGAAATAAATAAATGCCAGATTACTAAATTAAGGTGGACAGCAGTCTAGTGATCCACAACAGGAGAAGCTTTGGTGGAAGATACTTACTACCTCTGTACATGGGGTGAGGCAGGTTTCACATAGCTCTATCTGTCAGGAGTTGTTTCTGACGGTTAAAGGGCCCTGCCTGCTTGTCGTGGGGTGTCTGGATGCTTGGATGACAGTTTCCGACCAACACAGCACAAAATACATAACATACTGCATGTTGTTTGCCCTGCACTGACGGAAATTTTACACAAGCTCCCAAGGCTTGCCTCTTGTTTTTACACCTTTTACACCTCGTTAGTCTTTTTTTTCCCAACAGAGCAACACCCAAGGATTAGCACCTTTTAAAGGTTGCTTCTCTGTTTTATGTTATTATTAGAGGTATCTGTGTCGCTTTGGATATGAAGTTTTTGTCTTTCTACGTTAATGTTTTTCATTCTGCTGCTTCATACAGATTTCACTTTAGATCAGGTGCTCGGTGGTTGGCGGTTTGTTGGTTTTTGGGAGATGGGGCGAGCAAAGGAGCTGTCATTTGGTCTAAGGAACACCCACCCCAGACCCAGAGCTGCTTGGTCTCTGTAACACCCCTCGCTGCCTCCCCCTAGTAAACAGTCCATTAGTGTAGTGCTCCAAGGTAAACATATTTACTGGCTGGTGACGGCTTGCCAGTGTGGCTCCTCAGGCCCCGTGGCAGAGGGGATTTCATTAGGCAGAGGGCAGGGGGAGAACGGAGGAAATTAATGTGCCATTCAAGATGATTTCTTTGTTTCCCATCAACATGATCACAGACAGGCCGCAGGGAAGAGATGATTTACGCACACAAAGGAGAGAGACAGGGAGAAAGAGGGAGGGTAAGAGGGAGGGAGAGAGAATATCACAAAAGGCTCCCAGTGCGTGAAATGTCTTCCTTTTGGTGAAAATGCTCTTGTCATTATTTTTTGTTATGGCTTGAAGTGCTGGAATTGTTTTCAATCAGAAAAGCTTTCTTGTTTGTCATTAAGGATTGGAAATGGAAGTATTTCTGAGCAAAAACACCAACAGGCATAACGATGTAATGCAATTTTTTTGCACTATCTCCGCACAGTAATCCACCCAATATGGTGATGTCCTGCAGCTCCGTTAAGAACCACAATAGCTGTTTTCTTTCATACATGCAACCTGGAGGATATTATTATGTGGCCTGCCTCGTTTATTAATAACTGCAGTTCACCAGTTAATTATCTGAAAAGTACATGCAGCTGATGGCAGAACATTAGGTTGTTTGCAGATAGTTTGTACTGTAGTTTCACTGCTGTGTTGTTTGTCCACAGAGGTAAAACTGTACTTAAATCTTGAGTTAACAAACTTTACCGTATTAATTCGCATTTCATTAATAGGTACAGTATGTTTAAAATATGTACAACAGATATTTTATATTAATTGGTATCCTCTTGCAGTAATTCAACATCTTTGAGTTGAAATCAGTGAAACATAATGAGGGAATAAGGGATGGTGCTAAGAAAAAGTAGGCGACTTGGACTTTAACAAACACAGAAAGTGACTCAGATAAACTGGATCCTAGCCTGTCTTTAGTTGGAGAGGAGTATTCTTCAAAATGAGTAAGCTCCAGGCACAAAGACTTAAAAATAAAATGCATTTTGCCACATGTATCAGTTTTGGAAGTTGTAGATGTATAATTTTTCGGAATTTTTATGTACTTATGTATGTACTTTTTATGTACTTTTAATATCGCTCTCCATAGTTTACTTTTTTTAACAGATTTTTAGAAAGTAAAAGCAAGTATTTTTATAGAACCATATCCGTATGGTCCATAGACTGTATATGTAACTGTATAAGTGGACGTAGTCACCGTGACTTCACTTATTAGTTTGTGGACTACGGTTTTCAAAACCTTGAGTTCTGCATTTAAACAGACATCATCTTGTTTTTAGCAACAATAAGTGACACGAGGGGATGGAGCGGTACAACAAAACGCTGAACAAGACATTTTTAGGGAACCAAAATGTTACAATTGATTTCATGAGCTAATAAAGCTGTGAAAGGTTAAAAGTTCTAAGATTAAAAAACACGGACAACTCCCAGACCGAACAACGTTTTGGTAGTGACCTGTCAATCCCAAGTAGCCCCGCCCTAATGGTACACTAGGAAAACTACACTATAAAATAGGTAGGTAAAGGTAAAAAAAACTGTTTTCATTATAATTTACTTCAATGACATTCAGTAACATCTTTCTATTTATGCAGTGCTTTGTTTAATTGTTTACCCTTACAAGTACTTTTGTAGGGGCTCATATCTAGTACATTTAAGCATATTGCCATTTTGTTTACGTTTTTCTTGTGTCATCATAAAGATGGAGACTATATTTCGCCTATATGATGTACATCCATGAACTATTGCTGAAATTGTTTACCTAACTCTTTTCTCTCGCTCTCTCCCAGTCTGTTTCTCTCCATCCACCTCTCCTTCCATTCAGGTCATACTCAGGGTTGTATGACACCTGTGAGCGATGTGCTGGGTGACATGAGCTGCATATAAATGACCGTAGAAGAAAAACATGCCCCTATTTATTTACAAGTTCACACACACACACACACACACACACACACACACACACACACACACACACACACACACACACACACACACACACACACACACACACACACACACACACACACACACACACACAGTGTATTTTCAGGTGCCCATCTCACTGTGCTAGGAGGCTGTTTTATGTAGTTGGTGACCTTAGACTGTGGAGCAGGTGTTTAGGGTCTGATAACATCATGACAGACAGTACAGGTGTGACTGCATACAGACAGGAAGGACACACACACACACACACGTACAGACACACGTACAGACACCTATTGTATGCTATGTTGGATGCCACAGCTCTTTGTTCACTGACCAAAGACAGCAACTTCACACTGCAGGGGGATTATTCTCACATTTGGATACAATGTGAATACAGATGCGATTGATTTAAATCTATTTAAAATAAAACTAGCGAAGACTTGGATTTGTTCTACCCTGTGCTGCCCACTCAATATAAGCCTTCATACAAACATGCATCTGTTCAATACAAACAATGCAGACTTCATTAATTAATAGCGATAATTTGAATAATGTAATGGAAATTTACTGTGTGAAAGTTTCATGTCCACAGCGGACAGGTGCTGAGAAAAAACATCTCTTTACAAGGTCTTGTTTGTTTCTCTTTGACCTTCACGCCTGCCTGATCCTCAACTTCTTATCTTGGGCGCCAGCAGATGTAACAAGACAGAAATGTCTGCAGATACTGCCACATAGCCTTGACCACCCCGCCATTGTTACCCCGCTTATATAGCAGAGAGTGCAGCCTCTTTCCCTTTCTTTAGTGCATTATTTTTCTTTTTTTTTTTCAGACTCTGTGTGACTCTGTAAATCCTATGCCTCTTCTTGCAAGAATAAAATACCACAAAGACACTCAATTGTCATTTGATCTTTATCTCATTGAGACTCATCTCGGGACATTAACAGATAGGATAGATTTTTTTCCACCACAATATTGTGTTTACTTCCAGTGAAATCCAAACCATTTACACATTGGCAAATAACTAATTTATGTGAATTTGTTTGTTTTTTACATAGCTGATATTTTGTTGTATATGCAGTAGAAGGTGATCAGAAAACCCATTTTTTCACCCCTTTAAAGCAGCAGTATTAGAGCAATTGTGCATCTGTGTGCAGTGGACATGCCTATTTAAGAGTCAAAAGGTAAATGTCTGCTTTCACGCCGTCCAGAGGGAGACTTGTCCTCTGCACCATCATGTGGAGAGAATCAGTACAGCAGTGACTTCATTGACATTCCTCTCATAAAGACCCGGCCTCAGAGAGTAATCCTTCTTTACTGAGACTTGGGCAGGAAGACGACCCACTGTAAAGCTGATCAGTTTGATCCTAACCAGGAAATTGTACATGTGCTTCCAAAGCTATGAAGTTTGTCCGCTATGCTGCCATCCAATCCCATATTTATACCCCGAGGGTGAATACATAAACTGTTTCTGTGTAGCATCAAACCGTGAAGAGATGTTTATAAATTCAAACTAAACGTAAAGGGCAGGATTTTTCATTTTTTCTTTTTTAGAGAAGTCCTAGCCTGCGGGCTGATGTTTTGTTGATATCCAGCGAGGCCCAAGGTACAGCCTTGATAAGGACTGATATACAGACAGAGAATGTTTTGTCTCTCCAGTTCTCATTCAGCATGACAGAGAGGATTTCAGAGACTGCACTGCCAGATGGGAGATTGTTCCTTCATGGGTATTGTCTGCGAAACGCCTCGGAATACGTCAGCTTTATCTGTGTTAAAACATACCAAACATTTTTGCATGCGATACTGTGGTACCGAAGCTATAGCCTCTCCCATCTGTGCCGTTGCAAACTGTATCTCGGTCCTGCAGCATCCAGTACACAAGGCAGAAATAACTCCACTGATCTGAGGAGAAGGCTGCCACTGCCAAATTTGTGGTACGTAAATGTGTGAAATGTTGTGATATTGAGACATGGTTCCAGATAGATTATGTAGTATCAGTGAGCTGTGTTTTATCCCTCTCCCCACCGCTCTCTCCCTCTTTCCTTCTCTCTATCTCATTCACACACACATACACACATTGACACACATAATGCTCTATCATTTCCCTCATCCCGTGCAAGAGGTGTGAAAGGCAAATATATGCTCTCCTTCACTGTGGACATAATACTGAGGTCATGAATGGAATGTTAATGAATGTTTTACAACATGCCTCTATCAGCGGACGCACACATGCGCACATGCAGGATTGCCGAGCGAGTACCAATTTAGCCAAAACCATAACAATACACTATTGCAAATATGCATTCCTTTGCAAGCGAGTGGGTGTTTTTTTTTTTTTCATACCAGCACAGCTTGCTTTGACTTGTATGTTGAGCTGCAAGAATGCGAAAAAGAATGAAAACGCAAAATTAGACTGACCAAGAATTTCAGCTGTATAGCCGAGCCGGTCCGTTTTTCAGAATGCGACCTGTGAACTTCAAATCCGTGTCACATTGTGAATTGCAATAGAGGAAACAAAGGGGACAGAGGGTGTGGGAAGGAGAGGCCGTGGATCGCAGATCACTAGGCTGTGTTTGAGTATCTTATCGGCGCTGTCGCCAGCTCAACCTGGCTCCATTGACTTTGTGTGGGGATTAGAAAGGCCCACAGCTTCTGATTATTTGGGTGAGTGAGCTGTTCTGTGTAAACAAACATTGCAGCTGGGACTGTTCCAGTCACAACACGGCTGGTTGGCCCCTGAAACCCCTCCCCGACACACACACACACATGTGGAGATTACACACACAGTGGTGCATCATGCTCCTCCTGGTGTGTCCTGATGGGTGTGGGTCGCTGTTTTATTCACCTTGTATGGATATCAGTCCTGCTTTCTCATTGATAGTCAGGGATTTTAAATTTTTAATTTAAAATTCTAGTTAAGGAAAGAAATGGATGCCAGCTTCTTTGCTTCAAACCTTTTCAACCTGAAACGTAAAAGAATGTACCTCAGGATATTAAGATTGTATTTTGACTATGAGTGGATGTATTGTTCCTTTTCAAAGTGAAACATGCTGAAAGATGGCCAGGCAGACTGAAGCTACTGTAACCAAAAAGAAAATGCTGGCATCTGTACACTTGTTAAAGCCAGAAGGAGTCAAGCGGAAGCATATTGGGGGGAAATAGAGTCTAGCAACTTTAAGAAAAATAAAGGATTATTTTTATCAACAGCACAATGACATTATGCCAAGCAGATGGGCTACGGTTCAAAAAAGAAAAACTTTGATAAACATGTATTTATAAACACAAGTCCTCTGTGAGGTTTTAATTTTACTGCAACCTTTCACCGTGCGTGTTTTTTGTTTTTTTGTTTTTTTTAAAGGTAGAGTGAGAATCTCTTGTGAAAGGGCTGTGAAGTCGGCTGCATCTCCAGATATCCATTCCAGATGCTGGCTAGACTTGGTGGAGCCGGGGCCCGCCGTACTGGGGGCTGGATTTAGTTGTCTTTTCCTCCAGGTGTGATGCCTCATGCTGATTCCCCCACATGTTCCATGGGTCTTATCCAAACACGCCAGAGCGGGTGACAGCGCCGGTAGGCCTGCCCGCCTTCCTCCCTCTCTGCCTCCCCTGGTGGCCCACCCACCCACACTGCAACAGCAGCAACCGGCCAGTCCTCTTCTCCTTACCTGTCATCAGAGGTGATGTCTGTCTGTGTGTACGCGCAAACTTACGAAACCTCCTTCTTTGACTTTTTTATTTCACGCTTAGCTCCCAGTCCTTCAGACCTCTGTCTCCTTCTGTGTTTGAACCCCTTTGACCAAGGGTTATGTTCACACCGCTGCTCCACAGGCCCTGCTGCAGGCTGGGACAGGCCAGTTGTTGCTCTAGTAACTCAATCGTGCTCACCGGTGATGTAGGACGTATTAAACTTGTCATATTTCAAGCCTGGTCAGTTTTAGGACGATACGCCATCAGGGAGTGTTAGGCGGTTACAAAAAGCAAAGTGGAGTGGAAAAAGAAAACAGAAGCTGTGCTGTTTTGTGTATCTTTTCCCTAGCTCAATCTTCGGAATCTGTTTCCATTAAAAGTGTGAGTGAACAAAATACAGTCTTTATCCTTCTGTAAACTAGGCTAGCTTAAGGTCTTTCTTTTTGTAGTTTTACTTTACACTATGACTCAATTCTTCCGTGACAAAATTAATGTTTCCCTTTAATGTACATGGATTCCTCCTACTCTTAAAGTTTTCTTTTTTTCCAGTGAAGGAACAGAAAGATGTAGTGGGGGCAAACATTATTAGCTAGCCCACACAAAATATGTTGTCTCATGGCTCGAGTTGGACGCTTTCCAGATTTGGCATAACTGAGGATAACATATTTATGGGAACAAGAAAACATGTTGGCCTCCATTTCTTTGACAGGCATTTGTCTTGGTTTATTAGTATTACAACAAATTCTGAACTGATTAATTGTTTCTTTCCACTTGAAGTTTTTATCACTGAAAATGTTTTAGAAATTATTCATTACAAGTCAATTATGGAGTTACACATTTAATTAGAAAGCAGGCATGCATGTTGAATGAATCAAGTCAACAGATTAAACAGAATACATTTTGTTTTACAGAAGCTCTGAAATTAAATGAAATAATTCTGTTGTCTAAATCCATTGATCTAATGAGTTTCCTTCCAAGGCTCTATAGTATTAAGAAACCACATTTTGATTCAGATTATACAGATAAGGGTTAAGCTAGAGCGTGTGTGTGTGTGTGTGTGTGTGTGTGTGTGTGTGTGTGTGTGTGTGTGTGTGTGTGTGTGTGTGTGTGTGTGTGTGCACACGCATGTGGGAGAATTCTTGTGTTGTCATAACTTTGCTGAGATACTTTGAAACTCTGCATGAGCCAAAGCAATGTAAATTATTTCCTGATGTTTAAACCATCATAGCTGTGATTAGACTCGCAGGATCAAGATTTTAGCTTATAAACAGCTTGGACTGTCCCCAGAGCTCATTACAAAACACACAAACTATGGTAACACTTAACTCTTGCGATGACAGAAAGTGACTGTGATGTGTTTTTTTGTTTCTTAAGTACAAAAGTTTTTTCCTCAAACTGGATTACAGGGGACAAAACGCGTCAAATAAATGACAAGCAAGCCTAATGTAAATAAAACAGCCATCTGTATCTTATCAAGTCATTTTCTCATCAAGTTGTGTCCAACAACTTATAATATTGCAAATTCCCATTGGTGGGTGATTAATATGTTTTGTCAAACTGAATCAAATGTTTGGCAACTTTATCACAAATGTCAGGAAGATTTGGTTTGTTTGGAAGCTGTGGTTCATCTTAAACTCTTCGTCATTGTCCTACTTTTTCTCCCTTTTGTAAGGGTGGCTTGAGGATGTGTTGTTTTTCTGCTGCACTGCAAGCAATAATGTTTCAAATAACAATTTTCAAAGCTTGAATGAAATTGGATTAACTGGAGTAAAAGGCTGATTGATAATTACATGGACTGATTATCTTTCATGTTCCTGTTTAACATTTTTCATTGTGCTGAAAATTCCCATCTCTGAAGTTGCCAGTCAATTTTCTTAGCAAAGCAAAGTTATGCTTCCATGTCTGGGTTTTGCTCATTAATGGGAACCAATGATTTTCCGCTGTAAGTTCCAGGTGAGGCATCGCTAGCGACGGCTCAGGACTCCCCCCACCCCCGAGCCACTGAATGTCTCGTGACATCATTGCCAGTCATCCATTTCGTCTGCTCTGCTCCAGCTGGAGCTGGATGTTGGACCTTGGTGAGGCCCCTGCGCTGGTATTAATTTCTGGGGCCTGTTGGCGTCCATCCCCTGGCAACCCAGCGCAAGCTCCAGCCCCAGTCTCAGCCTCAGCCCCAGCTCTGGTTCCATCTCCATGTAGGAGTGTTACTGGAAACCTGGCCAGTGGGATCTGGCTCTGATAATCATTTCAGGCTAGACCTGCCAGCATCTGTAGCAAAGCTTGCAGGAGATGGGCTATTAGTATTCAGAGAGGACAGTCGTGAAGAAATAAACCTGTGAAAAAAAAAAAAAAAAAAAAAAAAAGATTACAAGTCCTGGAATCATGCATCATCTTCAGGACATTTTGAAAGAAAATCCAACATATTTTATGCAATAAGGCTATATAGCTAATACCGATATGGTCATGCTTTTGCGGAATTTCAGTGTGGTTTCCAAGTTTTTGAGTAATTGATATTTTTAAATGGCAGTTTCCAATTTTAAACCAAAGAAATAGCTGAATGTTTAGTGGCACCTTTTAGGTTTTCTTCTGGAGATAAGTCACTAAAGTTCACAAGTCGTCTCTTGTTTAATGCATTCACCACTCAAGCAACGTAAACCTATACTCTAAAGAACACTTAAAGATAAATAAAACCACATTGGATGACCCATATGCAGTGTTCAAATATTGGAAAGAAGCCTATGTACTGTAGCCACTTTGGATTGTGTTACCATAAGACATGGTTTCCAGGCAGACCTCTGTGTGGAGGTTTATTCCTTTCAAACAAGCCAAACTAATGAAAAACAAACTTGAGCATTTGAGTTTCTATGTGGTCAGCAACCATCAGTTTTTCATTTTTCACTTAGGCAGGATATTTTTTCTAGTTGCTGTTCTTTTCATGAACCAGTTTAAGGTTCGTCTCTGTCTCACTCTCTCTCCTACTGACAACAGGCCTATTCTACTTCTCTGAAATCTTGCAACCGTGACAGCATACTTACTGCATCAGCTGCTAATGATTGGCGTGTGTGTGTGTGTGTGTGTGTGTGTGTGTGTGTGTGTGTGTGTGTGTGGGGGGGGGGTTGTGATTACAAGTGTACATTACTTGTGATTTTGTGTCTGTGTGAGTAGAGGTGGTCAGACATTCCCACTGGATCTGGTACATCCAGTCCCAGGATTCCAGTGGCTTGGTAGGCTATAAGGGAATGTTTAATGTTAAGTCAACATGAGGGAACACTGTACTTTACCTCTCTTTATGAGACCAAGATGCAGAACGATTAAACCTCATCTCAGATAATCATTATAACTAGGCATACTTGGACTAGAATATTTTTTTTCTCTGTCTCCTTCTTCTTTGCAAATGAACATTTCATGGATGGCTGATAGTAGTGTTGGCTCGTCTTAACATCGATGTCCACTGGGTTTTGTTGGTGGTTTTTGGATAGATTAGCAATTTCTTTAACCCTTACAAGTATTTAATTATGAATAAAAACAATATAATTTGGAAAACTTTAGGATCACACAATAGTAGTTGGAGCCATCCTGTAAATGTTGCTACATTATAGCAAAACTATTTTGCAGCAGCATGGCATCTTTTTTGCATGCTTCAGATACAAACCATGCATCGCATTCATTCTTTTTTTATTGAAGCTTTCTGTGCATGAACACTTCACCACATGACTTGCTGACCTCCACCATTATGCCCATGAATCTCCTCCTTCCTGGACTAAGAGCTCCTGAGAGGCTTCTCCAACAAGCTGTTGTCCCTTCTGTAAACACAAGTACTGTAGAATATTGTGTGTGTGTGTGCGGATGGGGTTATTCAAAAGCTGTTCCACTTGCATGGCAACGCCTCATTACCCAGACTGCCTCCTTCTTTGCCCTGAAGTGGGGTGCGGCTCCCCTCGCTGGGCCCAGTCGTCAAGGTGACCCAACATGCCCCAGGATGGCAGGCAGGCAGACAGGCTGGGAGAGAGGGGGCTGTTCGCTCTGTCTTTATTGTACTGGGGCCTCCGTATGCTAGCTGGTGCAGTAGGCCCTGGGTAGTTCCAGACTGCCGCATGCGTCCCGGTGAGCAAGCAGCTGATCTCATTTTTCAAAACACAGCTGCCCCAACATCAGGCCCAGGTGAAGGTGACCTCCCTTGCCTGTTGGAGTGCCTCTTAAAGTGGTGGGTGCAGTGGCTGCTGTGCCAAACCCAAAATACCGTAACTTCCTGTGATGTAATGTTTTGTTGTTTTGATATTAGGTCAGTTTTATTAAGTGCAGATGTATTAAGATAATTTTGTAAGTGCTGTTTAAACATCTACAGTGTGCAGAACTTATTCAAACACAAATATGACAGATTCATTGATTTTTATTGTAGCAGGCTGTACAGTGTTTAAGCCTCTCTACTCTGCAACAACAGACTGATCGGAAAGCACAAACAAGTCTCTAACTCTATCTCATCCTTTTATCTCTTCAGACATCCATGTCTATCTCTTGTTCCCTCTCGCTCTATCCATCCATCCCGTTCCTTCGTCTCATTTGTCTTTCTCCCTCCCTTCCCGTTTCTTCCTGCCCCCCACCCCCCACCCCCCTCCTCCCCCCACCCCTCTAACACAGGACAGATTGGGAAGCCGTGATGGCGGCACAGAAGTTGAGGGAGAAGCTATTTATCCCAGACGGATCAGGAGGTGTGTGACGGAGGTGTGGACGGTTGCTGCAGGTCAGTGACGTTGGCAGGCGCCAGGCAGGCCGGCCCACATGGCTCGGGGACTGTGGGACTACAGACAGATGGCACCTGGTGGGTGACAAACAATTAACAAACCAACAAGAATAGCTGGATCGGCAGTATACCCACAAGCACAGGAGATAGCAAGAGAGCTGGTGCATCTGTGCTCTGAACACTTTCTCTCTTTACTTTTCCTCTTCCCAGAGTCTTGTTTTGTATAACAGTTGCAATTTACCCATGTGTCTTTTTCACAAAAACACTCTTGTTGTCGTGTCGCTATAGAACTGTCTAAATAAAGCGGTGTTGAACATATGCAGCCAGCATATGTTTCTGTTTATTTCAGTGCAGTTTTGAGAAAAGCAGTGGGTAATTTAAATGTACGATACTATGAAACAACATATTTGATATCGACTTAAATGATAAGGAAAAGTTATAAACAATCATATAAAGTTTCGTGCAGCAAAAGCATAACCTGGCATTGTCGTGCTGCGTTTTTTTTAAAAGTAAAACTCATGCTGGAAATTGAATCAGTGTTTATTCAAAAGTGAGCTTGGAGGCTGATGGTATTTCACCGCCCAACTACATCCAAATGTCATCATGATAGGGTGTTTCTGCACTCCACTCCCACTTACTGTACAGTGAAGATGTCCTCTGTTGGTCATAAACAAGAGAATGTGCAATTTTGTTAGTAGTATCTCTTTCAAGAGTGGAAAGAGAAGGATTATTATCCATACCTCAATGTGTGTAAGTAAATGCCTGTCATCTGGATGAATTAATGGTTTGGACTGGCATTGGTCCTAGTGTGTGTGTGTGTGTGTGTGCGTGTGTGTGTTAGCACATCTGGAGTCTAGACTATGTGGCTCTGTGGGCAGGATCCTATCTACGAGCAGCATCGGGTCCGGAGACCGGCCTTGTTGACATAGGTGGCACACACATACCGGCATCTGTTTCAACAGTCAGTACTCTCACCAAATACCCCCCTTCAACACACACACACACACACTGCCGGACACTTTTATCTTCCACTGAGGGATGGAAGAGGGGATGGAGAAGGGAGACAAAGTGGAGGTAGAGGGGGAGGCAGGTCCTGCTGAACCCGCAGAGGTCCTTGGTAACCAAAAGCTAATGCAACTCAGAATCAGCACCGTAAATCCTCCAATCCCCCCCTTTTTCATTGCTGCGTCATTAAGACATGGAGGGGAGGACAGGGTGTGTATGTGTGTGTGTTTTTGTATTCTTCCCCATGCTAGTTGTGTGCGTATTTTTGTTCACATGAATGCGTGTCTATACATGAAAGTGTAACAGACAACATGTTATGAATTTCCTCGAGGAGTTATGGTTAATCATGAAAATGGCCCCACAGAAGTCTGGGGGCGAAGTCACTGTGTGTGTGTGTGTGTGTGTGTGTGTGTGTGTGTGTGTGTGTGTGTGTGTGTGTGTGTGTGTGTGTGTGTGTGTGTGTGTGTGTGTGTGTGTGTGTGATGAGAGAGAGAGAGAGAGAGAGAGAGAGAGAGCTTGCCGGTGGCCTGCATTGCAGGGTGTATGCTGAAGGAGCCTTTAGCGCTTCCAGATCAGGGAGTTTTATTAGCCCATATCAGAGCACTGCCACTTTTGATTTACGTCTCTTTGATGTCAAAACAAACACACGCACACATGCACACACACACAGACACGCACACAAACACACATACGTAAATGCATGCACACTATTCATACACTGTTTAATGTGCACACTTACACAAATAATATAAGAGTACCACTGCAGAGGGTCAAGAACAACAGAGAAGACGGATGGCCAGAGACAAAAGAATAAAAGATGTAAACAACAAAGCTAAGTGATGGAAAGCCAGTCACATTGATCACTGCAATACTCTGTAGCCAGTTTACATTATCGCTGGACGTATTAATGAAATGGACACAGCGATAAATCTTGTTCAGAGAACTACATGCAAAGAATGCCGGAGCAATAGGCTTTTCACAGTAGGAAAATAAACACTGATAAGACTGTGGGAATAATCATGAAGAGGTATGACACGCAGAAAAGAAACTCAGAGAAGAATCAGCAGTACCTACAGTGCAGCAGCTTGGATTTAATTTCATACAAACTACTCAGGAGAGGATGTAGACCAGGACATATTGAATATATGCGTCTATTTCAGTAGAGTGGCCATTTTCATGCTAACTCTCTACAACAAATGGAATGTCTAACCGCAAGCTGAGTCAGTACAAGCATCTAATCAATGAAAATGAATGTCCTCCTGGAAAGTAAAAACGAAAAAAAAAAAACTTTCCTATACGGTGAATGGGCCTCAATGTGCTCCAGTGTTTATGCCTAGTCCAAATGTCGACGAAAACAAAGATGCAAGTAGCAAATAGAGATCCGCTAATAGAATCTAGGAGATACATTTTCCTGTCACCTTCTCAACCTCCAAAGAGCCTCTTGGTCGATAAGGGAGAAAGATTGGGTTGAGAATTGATTTTCCAGAATAATTGCCATTCTCTTCGTCAGGGGGACTCAAGTGTCTCCAAGGCTTTTTCCTATTACAGCTGCAGGCTCTCCAATTTACCTGCCCTGAGAAAATACATGAAAGGGCACAGCCTTTGGCCTCTGCAATCATAAAGGTTGTGAGGCTTCCAGCAGATGAGATTTACGGTGGTATTCTGCAGATTGTTAACGTTTGGCCTTTGTGATACAAAACCTGAAACACAAATGACACTTAAACTCTTTATAGTCCGATGGAAACCATGCTGAACAAATTTATTTTGCAGGTTGAGGTTGGGAAGTGTTGCGCAGCGTCGAGTAGGCTAAATTAACTATGTACTTCTTGCAGAAATGTTACAGCTTTCAACCCTCGTATTAATGTGACGGATAGTGACACATACCCACTCCTGTTGCCGACAGCAGCCTGTCGTTATGCCGCATGTGTCATCACCGCTTTGATCTCCTGTGATCCTCCAAGCAGCAGCGAACAGGCCATTTGTAAGGAAGGTGATTAGCGGACAGATCTTTACTGAGCCAAATCTAATTCCCCATTGCTTAGCCGGTACCTGGTCCGGCCCTCCTGTGGCTGATCCTGTCCCTTTGTACCATCCAGCTAACAATAACAACAGCTATTTATCTGAAATAACAGCATGGCACTGGACCCAGTGATGTGCATAGCCTGAACCAGACATTGTGGGCAAAAAGACATTTGGAAGCATTTCAAAGTCCAGTTAAAGACTGTCAGGCACCCTTAACTGCCCCAATAGTGAAAACATTGCTTTTAAAACTGCTCTTTTATTTAAACATTTGAGAACACTGTATCTTGCCTGTGCAAACAGCAAAAGCAGTGTGTATGAAATATATTCAGGGTGACCATGGAGCTGTGCTTCATTATTACAGATGTGTGGTGTGCTGCAGCGTTTCATTGTGTGGAGAAGAGGGAGAGATTCTCTAGCTCTCTGTCCTCCTGCATATCATACTCGGCTGCCATCCGAAGCCTCCTTGTCTTGCTCCAGTGTACAAAACCCTATTGTGGTTTGCCTGAGATAAGCCGAGAGGGTGAGAGAGAAAGAGAGAGAGAGGGTGAGGGACCTCTTCGGAGGCACCGGGCCTATCTCCTCCAGGGAACGTGCCGGCATTCCCAAAGACACTGGTGCTAAGAGCCTCGTTGCCCTGCTACCCACCTCCTGCACACACAGGAGAAGGAGACGTGGAGATTTATTTATGTCATGGTAACCCAATCTCTTCCCCTACTGAACTCCCCGTCTCCCCTGACTGCCCGTGGGAGCGAGGGAGAGTTTAGGAATGGAGGGGAGACTGGGAGGGCTGCTGATGTTTTTGTAGAACAGGGCTGGACTTAGACAGACAATGTTTTTTTCTCTGTTGTTTCAATCTGATACATGAGGGCTGCAGTGATTTGTATGTCTTCATAGTGCTTGTGTGTGTTTTTTTTATGTATTTCTGTGCATGCGATAGTGTTTGATATCTGATACCAGTGGCCTTACTTTATTTGGGACTGAGCGGGATAGACTCCCACGGATGGCTATGAGAAGAGATGTGACACTTGGAGATAGAAAAAAAAGAGGAGGTCTTGTAAACACATTCACACATAGATACAAACCCGCTCACGTGCTAACACATTTCAAGCCAATATTCACACAGTTACAATTTTAGGATGCCTTCCTAATGCTCTTTTAACATTTGAACATTCGCCAAATGAAGCAGCTAGAAAGAAACTGCAAAGAAAGTTGAGACTTTACAAACTAGACAGATGCTGGGAGTAAGTTGTAAAGCCAACTTGAAGATTGCATCACAGAATTCAAAGAGTCAACAATGTAGTGTCGGTGTACATAATGAATGAAACACAGAATGTGACATCTCCTTGAATTCCTAGGTTTAATATTTCATGGTTAGAAGGCACACCTGAGAGCTGAACATATGACTAAATCAAAACTTTATGTGCAACACGCAATATGCTGAAATGATGAAGTCAGGGGGAGGAGGAGACTGACTCACTGCATCAAGGATGACAAAGTTGAATCGTAAAACACTGAACTGCAGTCACTTTTTATTTTAAACTTTGTGAAGGATTTGATCCTGCACCAAATAAAATAAAATTAATATGTGTATAGCATGTTCAATATTTGTTTTTGAATCTATCATAGCTTAATAACAATACAACACAAATGCACTCAGTATTGTCAATATTAATCCAATTTTTCAGAACCACAAATTCTTTAAAGTCTCTGTTTGTGATGTTTCTCACCTGCAAAAACTGCAAAGCCTTGGTTAAATTAGACTCCACACATTCACTCTCACCTCCGTAGCATCTTCCAAACATGTGTCGAGCTCACCAGGAGTCGGCCTTATGGAGATGCGTGTATGCGTGTGCGCAAGTAGGCCTTTCCTGCATGTGTGTGTTCGGCATGACGTGGCACCCCCCTGCCCTGTTCAAACACGGCGTTGGCTGTGCAGGCAGCCTCGTCGTCAGGCTTGGCTTGCCACTGGTACACGCTGTGCCTGGCACCCTGCGGAGGGGGAAGGAAGGAGCGCAGCGGGGCCAGGCCGCCTCCAACACCTCTCCCACCGAGCCAAAGGCCCCTCTGGTGGGGCTCTGAACACCAGAACAGGCCCAGGGATAAATGGTAATGAAGACCAAGACTGTGTTACACAGAATAACACGTAGGGACGCCATCACAGGTTTTAAACCACACACACACACACACACACACACACACACACACACACACACACACACACACACACACACACACACACACACACACACACACACACACACACTAGAAGATGTAAACATGTAAATATAGAAACATATGCGAACAAGCACGCCTGCTCATAATCAGGCTGGCCAGGATGCAAATAATTGAACACACAGACAAACTCGCAATCTAGTTCAGGAGAAGGCCTTGTCACAATTTTTGATTGTGTTGTCATGCGTCTTTGTTAGCGATAATGATTGAGGTCCATGTTTTTTCTTTGCACTGCTGGAGATCACTTGGCATTCAGTCCATATAGCCAGTACTGTGTCATTTCTTTCCTTAGCTTCAGTAGCCAACTGTCTTGTAGCCGTGCGTCATAAGTAACACTCCAACCAAAGACAGTTGTTTGATTCAAAACTAATCACTGCTTCAGGCAGCTATCTCCTGCATGTAAAAGACCTACTGTACCCGCTACCACAAATGTAACAAAGGGATCTTAAAAAGTGTAGAAGTTATATCGATCTAAGTTGGTCTGCATGTGAAAGTTGTTGACAGACACAATCTGACAAGGCTGTTTCACCTGCAACTTGTACACAAAATCCTGCTTATGTTGGTTTTTCACATGTTGTTTTGGCCACTTGTTTCCAGTTTATTTATTCTTGCCATCAGAGCAAGTCTGTCATATATGGCTTTTCTACAGATACCAGCTTTATGGGTAAACATTTGGATAATTTGTGTGCAGGAATCAGCAGAAAATAACATTGGTTTAATAATATGTTTGCACAAATTAGTAATATTTTCCACCAAGTGCACTCATTGAAAGCCTATACAAGCTCAGCACAGCAGAGAATAAGAAGTGACAATGGTAACTTGCCTCACAACGTAAGCCATTATAGGGAATGATGTGTGAGCCATTGTGTGGCCATTCACCAACTCAACATCTCAGACTAAGTTAGGAATTTGAACTTCCAATGCTTATCCTTTGCAGCTTTGTGGGTGGCTGCAGTCAATGCCAGCACACACTGGGCAAAAGACAGGGAACATCCTGGATTGGTTGCCATTCCATCAAAGGGCTATGCACGTACTGTACCTGGCCAGTGAACCTACAGATGATTTACAGTCCCCGACCAGCACTTTTTAACCCAGAACCCTTTTGCCGTGAATGCTAATGATGCTTACTGCTAAGTGAGCCACTGCGTCCCCATTAAGTTGAGGGACATAATTATGTAATTTAGGGGTTAAATTTAGCACTTGTATGCCATGAATTAATTATTTGATGAAATATTATATGCCTGTTAATAACGTTCCTTTGAAGTCACAATGTATTAAATTGAAGGTACACAATAGTCATTTGAAAGCTGAATTATTAGTTTAAGGGAACTCATTTTGACATTAAAGGGCATGAGATATTAATTGTTAGGAAACAAATTAGTATTCACTAAACTTTACCTTTGAAATGTAATTTCCCATATTAAACATGTGGGTATGTTTAATGACTCTAATTAACAAATTATTTTATTTTATTATAGCATACAAGAAGAACAGAGGTTGTTGATTCTGGAAACCTTGTTACAATCCAACTTCAGGAGAAAAGACAGAGAAAGACTCCTATGAATCATTTGAACTAATCAAATGATCTTTCAATCAACGAGAAAACAAAACAAAAAAAAGTATCATGTGTCAGCTCAAGTGCTGATTACGCATGTGATTATGGCACCAGTAGGAAGCATATGGGTTGTAGATATAAACCATAGCATGCATGTGTGACTGCTTTGCGAGATGTTAAAGATGAGAGGGGATGAAAATTGGATTAAATTGTGTGTGGCAGCTCACTGTAGGGAGGTAATTAGGGACAAACATTGAGACGCAGAGTCTGATCTCTCCTGCTGGAGGTTAAGTGAAATAGGAGCTGTGAGTCCCAGCGTCCCGGTGGCACAGTGATTAGAATTTCCTAATGTGGGGCTAATGGGATGTCAGCCGGGAGCAGAACCCCTACACAGAACCACTCATAACAACAAGTGGTCAAAGATCAAGCCTGATTAAAGTGATAGAGAAGAGAAACAGGAGCACATTCCCAATTTTGATGAACAAGTTGACACTTTCCAGACCTATGAATCCTGACTATCAGCTATACCATTCAGGAATGGGAAGAAGAGAAGTGGGCCATTACATTAGAGACATGATAGGGATGTGAAAATCAATGCTAGTAGTTTATTTTAATAACCCACAGCTTGAAAATGCTTTTGCACAAAAAAATGTGTTTTACAACCAGCTCGTTAAAGGCAAACTCAAACATCTAGAACTTGCAAATCAGCAGATTTATACATCATTAAGATAAACCACAAGATAAAACCAATTGTAGACAGATGTCTGAGTCATTTTTCAACTGATTTGAATGGTATGTTACTACTATTACTGTAATTCTCCCTCCACTACCACATGTTCTACCATTCCCCTGAAGCTTACTATACCTGCTCAGTTCCTTATCTCTTCCTCACATTTTTTGTTTTCTGTGTTCATCCACCCCGGCCCAAGCTTGCATATTTGATCAAACCCTGGTGAGGATGTGATAGTGTTGCTAGTTGCCAGTTGCAGCGGGGCCTGTGGTTGAAATAACAACAATAGCAGCGCAACTTGACTGCCAGCCCCTGATGATGAAACGACAGGGGGAAACAAAAGCAGCCCCCAGAGCTGCAGATGTTGACGCTGGAAGCTGTTTGTTGTATAGAGGTGTTCGAGCGGTGAGGTTGTGTGCTTTCGTGTGAGTAATATATTGGTGGGTGTGGGTGCATCAACACATGTACTTGCATGTTTCTCTCTCTCTCTCTCTCTGTGTGTGTGTGTGTGTGTGTGTGTGTGTGTGTGTGTGTGTGTGTGTGTGTGTGTGTGTACTGTACTGTACTGTCTATCTGTCTGTGTGCATGTGTGTCAGTGCTGTGGCCCTGTGGCTATGAGGAACCCAGCTGGGAGAAAGAGTGAGTGCATTCATCCTGGCTCTCAGGGGCCGGGGGCCTCACAGGTACCCAACGAGGGGATGAAAGGCTGCTCTGCAGATGTCACCCGCTGGGGTTCAGTGGCCTAGCCAGCAAATGTCATGTTTGGCAGCTGGCACGCTGCTGCTCTCCCACCAGTTGTTGGCAGAGGCGTCTTTTAAAGGATGCTAGAGTGGGATGCAAGCACCGGGAGCGCCCTAATGGGAGCAACATTAAAGAGAGTTGCTGGCTTCTGTCTGTCATAGAACATTAACCTTGTCCTGTTTCCTGCTTCTCTCGGGCAGCTGACGCATATAATGTCTCTCTCCCCTTCTCGCTCTTCACCGTATATCTTGCACATGTGCACATGGATGCATTTCTGCACACAGGAGTACTGTCCATTAAGCTCACTATCAGCGTGAGTATTTGTTTTTAAGGGTCAGTTCAGACAAATTAGAGATATCGAGATATGCGTCTGTTTGATTTCTGTCTATACCCAATACAATGGAGGTGTTTGTTACAGTATCGGAAATTAAAATAAAGAATGTCTTTCTAGAAAGTCAGGTGAATTATTATTTATTTTTTGTAATTTGAGTAAACTAACCCTTTACTGTTCCAATAGACATGTAAGATACCATAATTTCGAGTTGAAAGTATTTTCATCGCGACACTTTCCTTTTCTCAAAAAATTGTCTTGCCACAGTATCTGCCTTTCCCTGTTTTGCACCACACATGGCTGTTCTGTGTCAAAGGTCATGTGACTGGCCAGGGGTTTGTGGACCCTCCTGCTGTCCCACAGCTGAGCTCCCCGAGGTTACTTACACACAGATATATCAGCCTCTATGAACAAACGCCAAACATGGCTACACATGCAGATGCATTCACACATGCACATTATAACTACACAGCTTTCTTTTTACCATCCTCTACAAGACAACATTTTGTTTGTGTTATCAGAATAAGATACAATTAAAATGTTTGTATATACAGTTATTCAAATAGGCCTACATGTCAAGCTCTATAGATGTTATCCACAGTTTCAGCAAGTTATTTTAAGCCTGTGTTCCAAGTGTGTACAATAGAGCAGGGTGTATTTTTTCCTGCTAGTCACACAATAATTCCATTGGCATTGACAATACTATTCCAGTTGTTGGCCTTTGTTTTAATGTTCACCAGAAAGTACATGAAAATCCAATTTGTGCAAATGCTAAAAGAAAGCATTAAAGAAAGGTCAGTTTCTCACTGTAGGATTGCTATTTTAACAACACATCAATCCTTCCATAAAATGAGAAAACAAATGGAAAGAAAGCTGATCTTTTGTTTGTGTGTGTGTGTGTGTGTGTGTGTGTGTGTGTGTGTGTGTGTGTGTGTGTGTGTGTGTGTGTGTGTGTGTGTGTGTGTGTGTGTGTGTGTGTGACTGAGATCATTTTTGATTATTTTCTGTCAAGTCACTAATAAGAAACACACTGTATTTAGAAAGAAGGATGAATCATTGGGTTCACCTACTCAAACTACATGTAAGATTTGCCTGACGTTTCTATTGACGCTACAATGGCTTCATTTTCTTTACCCTGCCAGTCTAAAAGAATGGTAATGTCAAAGTAAAGGTTTGTGTTTTGCTACATCTGTGAATCATTACACTTAGACATTAAGAATTCTTTGTTGTCGAGAAAATGCAACATCTTGTAAGCTGCACAGCATGTTTTCTTTGTTTTCTTTTATTTCTAACAAATAAGAGGGCTCCTTATATTTTGTTATTCTCATTAGAATTTTTAAGATACATTTCAGTTGACCATTAAAATTCAAAACACAGGACTGGAACTTATTATTTCCAAATTGATTCATAATTAAATTTAAGTCATAATGAAATCATAATTTTATGATCCTGCTAAAGGAATTATTTAATTTTTGGGAAATCGGCTTATTGGCTTTCTGGCCAAGGGTCTCTATTAGGAGACTAATGCCACTCTCATGTTGGTACATTAAATATGAAGCTACCGCCAGCAGCCAGTTAGCTTTGCTTAACAATAAAGATCAGAAACAGTTTATTTAAAGTGTAAAAACATCACTTTCTGGTTTTACGGCAGGGATATGTGCTGGATTATCTCTTGGGCATCAGGACTGGTATGTGCTTTCAATGGTGTTTTTATCTTACTACATATTAGACATATTTTGTTGCCTTTGGACAGAGCCAGACTCGCTTTTTCCTACTGTTTCCAGTCTTTGTGCTCAGCTAAACTAACCGACTCCTGGCAGTTGTTTGATATTTACAGCCCACAACAGACATGAGAGTGAAATTGACTGTCTCATCTAACTAATACTGTAGCAATAAAGAAAATATGCCTATTTCCCCAAACTGTTAAACTACAGATTTGTTAACATAATGTTTGGAAATACAGGAGAAATACAGGTTCATATTCCCAATTAGGTTAAGTCGAGAAGCACAAAAATGTCAAATTTCATGTTGTAATTATATCCTTAGTTTATATGGTCCAAAAATGACTGGTTGGGCCTTTAAAGACCCATGTGTGCTCCAACAAGAACTGTGATCCTCAGCTCAAACTTCTCTGCTCTTTATCTTAAGATGTACTGTAGTTTGACAATGTATGCTGACATTCCATACATACACATATGTACTTTACATGCACATACACACAAACAAACACTCATGCATGCACAAACAAACACTCTCTCACACACACACACACACACACACACACACACACACACACACACACACACACACACACACACACACACACACACACACACACACACACACACACACACGTGCCAAGTGGACAAATCACACCCAGGGGATTTGGATGCATGCAATTAAGATTATGATCAATGACAAGTCAATCATGTGAGGCTGTTCTCTTCTCCCTTCCCCAACTCAGCAATTATTCTCCAGCTGGTGGGGTCTGCCCTGAACCATTGGAGGAGACATTATGCTCCTCTTTTTCCATGATTTCTTTTACCTAGCGCCTCCACCCCTGCTCCTCCTCCTGCCTCTCCTTCTCCCCCCCCCTCCTCTCTTCCCTTACAGAGCAGTTTGCTTTGTCCCTTGCTCCTCCTCTTCTCCGTCATCTCTGTGGAGCAGTTAGTTCTGTCAGTCAACTCTTGACAGCTTGGGGCTTTTCACCATTAGCCCCTGGCCTCCCAGCCTTGAGACTCCATGTTAGGTCAGATACCAGCCCCGAACCCCCAACACCAAAAAGACAGACGAGGGACTGGTTTGATGTTCCCCTCATTTGAACCTAGAAACGTATACTGCCAGCAGAAAGAATGATATGTGTTAATTCTGACAAATTTGCACTGGATATTTGCCAAATATGGACAAACTTATTTCAGTAACTATTGTTTTCAGTGTTGTCACTTGAAAAAGCTGCTCCTATTGTTGACCAGTCAGAGCTGTGTGGAATGTAAACAGACAACAGCAGGAGAGGAGCTGCACCTGTCCTCTTCCCTGTTTTGTTCTTTTTTTATTGGCAGCCCAGATCTGTTGGATTTCACAGTATCTCAGGTACATTCACTACTGTGCTACCAACTGCACTGAATAATAGTGCTCTGTGTGGTTGTGTACGTTGAAGAGAGGCATGCGCTCGGCTCTGCCCATTATTCATAATAGAAAGGCTGGCGGTCCTGCCAGCAGACCCAACGCTCCCGTGCTATCTGAGAGCAGATAAAGGAGGCAGGTGTGAGGAGGAAATTAATGTAAATCCATCAGTCTTCAATTAGAGCTCTGCTCACACCCAAAATAAAGACTCCATCACGAACCAATAGGACCCCAGCTTTATTCACATACCATCCCCACCTGCACAACCACAACAGCAGCAGCAGCCCTACTGTGCAAACATTCAGGAGCTATATAATGCAATGTTTAATGATGAGAGGGCATGGGATGTGTGATATTTGCAGGTGCAGGGTGTTATCTAGCTCCCGAGCTGCAGCCATGCTGTACACGGTTGTCCATTAGGCTCCCAGTGTGTGGCTGGGCTAATTCTGTGTGCCTGGAGGTGCGGGGTCAGAGACTCTCCATGGACTGTGGGCTGGGGTAAGAACTGCAATTTAACCTAATTTGGTTCTAATTACAAAGACAGGAAGTCCACCTGCCACACATACGGCTGTGCTCTCCTCCCCTCCAAAGATCGGAGTCGGGAGAGAGGGGGGAGGGGATGAGAAGGGAGAGAGAAAGAGCTTTTTTTTCTCTTTTATCTTGTGCTGTGTCCTTATGTGCGGTACAAAAAGTCCCGTCATCTCACAGTATATACAGTGTCGTCACAGCTGATACCAAACAGAATATTTTAAATATCTGTCTCAACGATAAATATTTGAAAAGCAAATAGCCCATTAGATAAGAATTTGTAAGGAGCTCTGGGAATCTTATAAATGTTAAAATGAATGTTATCTGACCAGAACAAAACAGTTTTTCCTCATAAGGAACCATTACAGCTATGCCAAACATTGAATCAGCCTTGATGTGTATCTCTTGGTTGGCAACTTGGGAAGATTTACATCTCATCGCTATTAGTTTCAGGAGTTTGTTGATTGCTGGGGCTGGGGTTAGACATAACAGATTGCCACAGATAATCTGTACATTTTGAACATGACACTGGAGCTCTTATTAACACATGACATCATCATGGGGAGGTTTTAGTAAAGCAAGGAAAGAATTGGTGAATGAAAACAGAGAGTATCGCAGAGAGAGTGGTCATTGTTCTTCCTTGCTTTGCTGCTAGTTTCATGTTTACAGCATTTTGCTACATAACTCTGAACAGCAGGCTTCCTTTCTGCTTTTACTTTGTCTGTGGGTGATGATATTGTATAGGAATAACAGGGGTGAAGTGAAAAAAGAATTACGGGTCATTCCAGTGGTTTTGTATGTTTTAGTCTATCACGTTGTGTATATTTTACATTATTGACAACCTTTTTCCAAATTATACCATAGGTTCTTTGAATAATTTCTCACATGTCATGTAGCCAGTTGATTCTATTCATCTCACTCGCTGCGTCTTTAAAGGATAAGGCTGTTGATACTCAACAAATCGAATGAATAGATAAAAATGTGCTAGGGTCTCAATTCTCTTCAACTCTTGTCTTTCAACCCAAACCCTTTCACCCTGACTGTAGACGATATATTATATAATATTTAAATATATTTTTTGCAAATATACTCTCACTCTAAATTGTATTCAAAAAAGGGTTTTTATAAATAGCTGAGTAATGTAGTTTTCATCTATCGTTACAGAACTAAATAATGCACTTGTTGGGGTCTATTTTCAACTGTGGATTTGGTAGACCATTGAGTATTTGATGGGAGTTATATGCAGAACTGACTTGAAACAAAATATTGTGCCCTTGTTCCTGGCAATAAAAGACATGTAACCCAGTGCAACACTTTTTGTGGCTACAATGGAGGTTTATGACACAGAGAAAAAGCTAAATCAGGCTTTGGCTACACAGACTACATGTTCATAGATCCAATTAATTGTTTTATTTAAAAAATATATATATATTTGGTCTTTTCTTGGAATTTTTTTAACAATAAGAAAAGTATGGAATATTCCCAAATGTATTCTTTAAAATCAACTTGCAGAGATGGAAAACATGGTAATACTGTATTATACTGTATTATACTGTATTTACGCTGACATCATATGTTATATTTGGCTGTTGAACAATAATCCAAGGCACTGATTATTTTTGATATATTTAATTCAAAATATACAAATAAATGCAGCCGTCCCTGGCCTCCGTTTTAACCTACATATATAGCTTTGTAACCTGTAAAGCCTACTGTGGCTTTCTTCTGCCAGGCCTTATCAGCTGACCAGATCCCCCAGTGGTGTTAATGGCAGGCTCTGGGAGTGTAAAGCTCCCTAACAAGGAACCTGATTGTTCTGTTAATGTGTTACTTCCTGTTGGAGTTACTGCTCCGGAATGGAGCTGAGTGGCCAGTGCCGGAAGAAATCCACACATCAGAGCGATCGCAGACCGGCCAGGGTTTCACTTAGCCGGCTAGCGAGCCAGCAAGTCAGCCAGTCAGGCAGCTTCCACAGCCCCTGATTGAGGAGATGGATTTCACTAAAGCAGTCTGTGTAACCTGACACCCAGTCTAAGGAACATGGTGATTCCCATTCAGTTGGTCCACATAACACAGAGGATTTCATACCAAGAAGTTTAGTCTTTATAGCAGTGCAGTTATGAATATGAATTATTCTATTTAGAGTAAATTCTAGATTCTAATTTTTTAGGCATATTCAAATATGTGCCTCATATAGTGCAGTACACATCAACCCATTTTGTAAAGCCACATGACATTGGCTTTAAATGTCTTCTAAGTGTTATTGCTATGTGCCATCTGAGTGTTAGCAGTGGTGACTGTTGCCACTATGGATTCCTCCAGCTTATTCCTCCACTCGCGGATTTACACTCTGTGCACAACTTTGATCTCAAGGTATTAAACTCAATAGCAACCCAAACAGGGTGTGAAGTAGAGCAGGGGCTTATGGGGCTTTATACCCTACTCTACATGCGGGAAGCTATCTGAGACCAAACAGAGTCAGCATGGGTGGAGGTGTGGTAATGGTGGGGCAGAGACACTGTGAGATAGAAAGAGAGAGAGAACGAGACAAAACAGGGACTATCTGGCTGATCATGTGAGTAGCAGGTCAACACTTGGAAGAGAAAGTGCTGTGTTGATATGGCAATATGCCTTTTTACCCACACAAGAGTCGTGGGCCAGGGCAGCATCAGTAGTGTGAGCCTTGTTCAAGAGGCAGTGGCATCAGAACCTTAATCAGTCAGCACTGATACAAGGGTGAAGAGTGGGAATAGAGCCTGGGGCGTGTTGGAACAGAAACATCAGTATACACACACCCACACACATGCGTACACACCCACACATCCTTACAAACACAGCATCTGATGCACGGAGAAATTAGATAAAATAAACTAGGCAGAATTAGTGATTAGCTGAAATTCAGCATTGTTCTTAGATACTAGGAAGGGAAATTCAAAAGTATATCCTAGCAATGCATTAAGATTTGAGCCTCATTTCCCTCATGATCATACTTTGCTCATATTATTCAGTATGTGCAACTCCTGTTGGCATCCTGTTGTAGCTGCAGAGAAGTAAATAAGGAGAAACTTGTTTAGTGTGCCTAATTTGAGTCTTATCCCTCCAAGGCTCTTAAAGTCTGAGGAGGAAATCTATCCTGAAGTTATGTTTTGAAACTTAATAACTGACCGACCATCTGATTCACACCCTATCAGTCCAAGACGTGGCACATATTTATTTCCAGCAAGTGATTGCATCAAAATTGTCCTGTTTTTAACTTTGTTAGAAAAAAAACATGTTTGGCGGATGCACGGCACACACTGGTGGCTGCAGGGAGCCAAAAGCACTTTATTTATGTTTGGATGGCAGCGGGCGCTCAGTTCTGCTTGGCACTCACAGTGCGCTGTGGTCTTTGGCACCTCTTTGCATCCCTCCTGTCCCCCCAACATACACTCTCCCCATCTCTGCTGGGCCTCTGTAGCATCTTGTGTATTTGTGTGTATGTATGCATTTGCATGTGTTTGGAACTTTGCATGTACGTTGTTTGCTCCTGTTTATATGTTCTTTGAACTAGAGTTAAGATATTTTCTACCCTGCATATCACATAAAAGAGACAGGCAGCAGCAATGCCTTGTATCAATTTTTCATAGACTCCTTTATCTGTACTTTTCCAGAACTACTAGCTGCTTTAATTAAACATGTGAAGTTTTTCAGAAAGTGGTTTTGAAATTGAAACTAATCTCCAGTGCACCTAAGGTCATGGGACTGCAAAGCTCAGAGTTCCAAGAAGAAAAATGCTACATGAATTAAGATGAATACATATGCCAGTGGCTAATCTTTTACTTTGAGACTTTGCTACTTGAAACTTACTTAAGACGTCACATGCAGGGCATGAGTGACTCATGTAGTAATGCCAGCCAAGTGCAAATTCTAATCTTCCCTCAGCTCTGCTTATGCAGGAGAGAGCACTCTGCCAGGGCGTCCACTGAGCACAGCCATTCCAGAAATTCAAAGTTACAAGGTCGCTGTACATCTGCTGCCGGCAGAACCTAAAGTAAGCAAATATCCCCAGGTCTATACCCCAACAATCTCATTTATTATTTTTCCTCCACCTTCCCATCGCTTTTCATTTTACCTCAGGGAACCGACTGACCCTCACTTGGTATATAAATATATAATTTATATCTCATATATTTATAAACTAAAGCAAGGCCAGCCACCTTAAAAGGAAGCAAGGCCTTTTTCCCTGTGCCGGAGCTCTGCGGAGTCTGTTGAGGCTCAAACCCAGGATCCGTAGCCTGGGTTTCCTCAGTCCCGAGCAGCCACTGTAGCATAGAGCTGGGAAGAGAGGGGTTCTGGTCATGCAGGCAGGCAGGCCATCCGCGGTCAGATAACGGCTGATACTGGGACTAATTTGGTCATGTGCAGGGCTGCCGGATGACGAGGGGTTGATAAAGAAAACATGGTAGATAGACAGCTGGGCTGCTGGAGGAGGATGTGAACTCTCTCCAGATCCTTGCTGGAGGATTTTAAGTATCCTGAGCCGGCCTGTCTGTATGTCCATTCATCTGTCCACTTATTTGTGTATAAAGTCATTCATACACCAAATAACAAAAAAACATTTTTTTAAAGGGTCAGATTCCTTATGTTTTTCATATTTTGGTTGATTGATCTGAGATTGCGATAGTTTTCTCAACATTTATCATACATTTTTCAAATTAAATAATTCACATTTTTTCCCGTCTGCGCTTTGCTGACACCAGCATTTAGTGGATTGACATCTCAGCACACAAAGGGCAGCATATAGAGCCCCACATATCACCATACCAGGCTGATGGATGGATAACAATCCCTAGCGGAGGAACTGCTGTGCTGGAAACATACTGTGAACATGAGCAGTCTTGGCCGGCGGAGTATGATTACGGAGCAGCAGTGCAGTTTGAGAAGCCCTGTCGGGGTCATATGGTTCTGACAGTCCTGGTCTGCTTAGGCTAACACAGAGCCTGTTGCCTGGCCTAGAGAGGGGAAAGACAGAGAGATAGTGTGTGGCGGTGTGTGTGTATGTAGATTGGCTCCCGGAAGAGCGGCAGTGGCTCAGGACAGCAAGGAGGCTGCTGGGAAATGTCTGTGTCACCGGTGTCACCCAGGCAAGGCAGATACACAGAGCAGCAGCCGTGGACACATTCTTGGCCCAGGCTGATCTCCAAACATGCTCGCTACCACGATCCCCGTTCTTGCACTTTCAAGCTTTAACTCTGCTTCCTCTCCCTCACTCACAGATGCTCTCTGTCTCTTTCTCTCTGGCATGTACAGCTCTCTTGCTCCTTCTGCCTATGTCAACATAAACACACACTTTCATGTGGCTTTTATCCCGTAAAAAACCCCCAAAAAACATTCACTTACAGGGTGAGGACTCTTAAACGTTCCAATATAATTTTATATTATATCATACTATATATAATTACCAGAAACATCTGTTTAGATTATTTTAAAACCTTCTTTTTTAAATAAAAGCAAGCAAACCCTGCATTATTTGTGTGTTTAGCTTTGAATCATTTTCATCCTCTATTCTCCATTGTAATACTCTGTCTACTGTAATTCAGTCTAACCCGTTCAGTGTAGCGCAGGCTGAGGAGCCGAATGCAGATAACTAGCACCCCCTTTTGAAAGTGCACACTTGACAAGAAAAAAAACAATTCTCTATCTTTCTCTTTAAATCATGTTTGAGGCTCATGTAGCAGATAGTACCGTCTCCCTGAAATTAACGGATAGAGTGATGAGCTGAATTAGCGATTAATTGGGATTAAAATGTTTACCACTGGAGGTTGTTTTGGATGACCTTTAATGTACAATGTGTGTATGGGGTGCATGCTAGAGAAAACAACAGCTTAGCGTTGATTAATATGGATTAGGATTCTTACAACTCGTAATTTACACACTGAACAAAAACATGTTTGGTAAAACCATAATTCCTCTGAAATGTGAAAAAACACTGTAGAAAATACTTATTGTAAACGTGTCTGGCCTTTTTTGGGGGGCTGAAATATGGACTAACTTTCACAAATATTACTTAATATCACATAAAATAATGGTACTCTTGTAGTATTAAAGCACAAATAAGCTTCCAGAGAAGTTGGTTAGTTAATCCTCACCACACAGAGGAGTCAGTATTAAGCTGCCTACTAAAATTGCCATAAGCAAAAGTGTGTGATTAAAACTGCAGATTTAGAAAGTAAGAGCAACTCATTGGGTGATTTAATGCTACCATTTTTCTCCTTAATCTCCATGGTAACTATTAGATATACTTGATAGTTAAAAGTATCTCAATATATCTATGTTTTAATATGTAATTATATAATTTGATGTGATTTTGATTAGGTTTTGATCATTATTTTCTTCATAGAACGTCTAGTTCTTTTGCCCTATTTTTTATGTATTTTAGTGTTAGACACAAAATTACTCTGTCTTGATTAAAGCTGGTTTGTTAACACAAGTGACAACAATAGAAATAAGTCTAAGTCTAAGTTTTTTTTTTTTATTATATTGGAGTGTAGATCAGTTGGTTTTAATGTATTGGACCCCTGTCAATTAATCTCCCAGCCATACACATTAGTGTGTCTAATAAACCAGTCATTGTTAGGCCATCACAATACACATATATACATCCATCTAGTCATTCATCTCCGTCCATCCATCCATAGATACATAATGTAAATCCAGCCAGACACATTTACATGCAGCCAGTCAGAGCCCCAGGAGTTTGAGCTCTTACACCAGAGACTGGTGTGGGAGAGACCCGATAAGCAGCTCAGACTGGATCAGTGGTAGAAGGAGGGGAGCATGGGAGCTCCTTACACCCCCTTCCTCAGCATCCTCCATTTCTTCGCCCTGTACATGTGCTTAAACCCCACCTCCTTGATCTATTTCTTTGATGAATAAATGTATATTTATCATGTTTTTTCCTCATATCCATATAGCTGGCCCTGATTACTAATTTCCCCTGCTTGCAACATGCATCCACTATCTTGCTCAATACTTCCTCCACTTCTTTTGTTTTCCCCCCATCACTTTCATATCAACCTCTTTCCCCCGCCTTAACTCAATGCTCTGCGACCACAACTAGTTTCTACTCAGAGTTCGGAGGCGTTGGAGGTCAAAGACGAGACGGCGGGGCCGGGGAGGGAAATGGAGGGCTGAGTGAGTTTTGAGCTGGTCGGTCGGTCAGGTGCAGCGCCACCAGTGATCATTAGGGTTACAGCTGCCCGGGCCAGATTGTGTGCTGCCTGCACCAGGCGAGATGTTTTGCCCAGGGAGAAGAGCGAGCATCTGTCTGTCCCTCCCCGTAGACAGCAACCTCCTACCAGCCTGTCCAACTCAAACCAACTGGTAACAAGGTCACCCAACTCTTACTTTCTCTTGCTCACTCACGCACACCCACTCTGAACTGCTCTACACTTCTTTTTCCTGTTTCGCTCACTCCCTCCTTCACACACAGCAACTCTCATTCGCTCTCTCTTTAGGACAGGTTGTGAAAGCAGCAGGCCCTTAGTGCAGTGCAGATTGAAAAAAAAAATACAAGTGCATGTGATACTTGGAGTGAAATTATTTTTATGTGAGCGCGATGCCAATGTGCATAGCGCCACAGAACAGCTTCTCCCCTCAAATGGTAGAGACTGTTTGTACGTTATCTGTGCCCAATGTTAATTGCATAGTTTGATCCATGATGATAAAGTGACATTTTTATCATAAGAAAAGAATTGGCTCCAGCTGCTTGAGAACTTCTTTTTTTTGCACCATTGTTTCTCCTTATCTTATAGTACAAAATTATAATTAGGCACAAAGCCCAAAGGGGAACTTGTAGCTGTATGTGTATTCACTCCAGAGCTGACATTCTTAAACTGCTATTTAAAGACTTAGACCTGATGAGAGTGCCGGAGAACACCATGTGGAACCGATTTAAACTAAAATATATTTAAATTATTAGATCTTTTTTTATATATATTTACTTGTGGCTTGAAATAAATCAAATTATTAGGTATCATAAAAGTTATAAGTCACTGTATATCATATTTCCTTAAAGATTAAAAGTTTAGGGGTGTTAAAAGAATAGTTTGAGTTAGATGATCGACATAACTTTCATGTCTGTCCATTCAATATGAAGCTGAAGGGGGCTTAGCGTAAATTTTCGAAGAAGGGGCAGGCTGATAGCATGGCTCTGTCCAAAGGTAACAAAATCTGTCTGCCCGCTCCTCTGAATATCAATTATTAACATGTTGTATCTTATTTGTATAATCAGTACAACAACCAACGTCTCAAAATGACAATAAATGTGGGGGACTATTTCTTTACTGGTTAGCAGTGACTTCTTGTAGGGTGTTCGTCATTGTGAGGTTGCCAGGCAACTAGTGGAGACTCCAGGAGAATTGCTTTTATAACGTAGCAAAGTGTAGACAATATCAAAGTAGATCATATTCAAGTCCACTATTACAGATGATTAACAAAGGATTGGTATTCTAAACTATTTTGAACTGTTTTGAAATATTCAAAGTGCATGTTTGCAGAGTTGTTTTTTGAATTGGAAAAGAGAGCTCTGGATACAGAGGGTCTGCTGTTTAATGCTCAAATCATCAGCTTCCAAACAGATTATTTGGGGAAATCGTCAGAGGAGTGAATTCTTCTTTGGTTTTGTGCCAGGCGTCAGTATTGTTTGATTGGGTTTGAGATAATTTGCTGATTGAATGCATTAGGTGATGGCTGCTAATCTCTCTGATCTCTCTTTGTCCATGGATTTAACAACAGCGTTGTATGAGGAGAGAACATTTTACAGGGAAACAAATAACATATGGCCTCTGTTGTTAATCTATCAAACGCAGTGCTCCCTTGACAGCAATAAACAGTTAATGAAAATGTAGAATATATAGCGTCACATGATTTTTCACAGCAGTCCTAAATATGGACACATAACACTAACTTTTAAGAACTAACAAATCTGTGATCAGCGAAGTGGAGGGGTTAGAAAGCAGTGAAACCGTTAATTCATTTTGACAGCATCATCTGTACTCAATTGTCAGCCGGACTGAATGAGCTGGGCCAGGAGCTGACAGAAAGGGGCCGAAACAGGTGTGACACCAACTTTCTGCCTCACAGGAGACGATAAAGCCCTTGGTCAAGGGCACAGCACCTGGGCCATTGTTTCATCACACAAAATAGCTTTTAAGTGCAAATTTCCACTTGGTCCTAAAGGAGACCTGGCCTCTGCACTTGCTTTACTCATCTGAACCAATATGTGATCCGTCCTCATTTGCATAATGGGCAGAATGGAAATGAGGGGCCAGCTTTGTCAGCTCAAGACAAAAAGAAGAAAGAAAAAAGGGAGGCAGACTGATGCCATTTTGTTAAACTGCATCTGTACAACACAAAGGTGTGATATCTTGAGTCTCATTTGACCACTTTTAATTATGATCAGAGGTTGTATTGAGCACTGCCACTCTCGTGGTTTAAAAAGGCCTTATAAATGGCTGCTAAATGGTGGATAATCAAACAACATGTGGACAAATGACGTAAGAGTGCGTGCCTGTCTATACACCCTTCTCTTTTGTTAGCTACTAATAGGATTTAGACCCTTATTTAAATTACAAAAGCATCTTTTTTACTTTTCAGGCTACTGTTTGACACTGGTTAATGAGATGCTGACAGCTTTCAGTCTTATAGAGGGGCCGGGTTCTTCTGGTTATTTTATGCTGACTGCGTTGCTCTCATGTTGCATCATATGTTTTCAAGTTCCATCTCTCAGTCTGACTAACAAGAGATCAGTGAGTGAGGACTTGGCAGTTGGGCTAGAATTAATCCCCATGATGGAAATTCTTCTTCTTCTCCACCTCTCAACTATCAAAACTTTATCTACTGTGTTACTGCAATTGACCAAACTGTATATGCATGCATCACAGCTTCAATCAATTTAATCGTGGTGGAGGTCAAACTTTTTGTAATCTGCCAGAAGTTCTAAAGGCAGCAGTAACTACTGAAACAGTTAAGAAAATAGAAGTTTAAGTTTGTTGGCTACTTAGTCAAAATGTTTAACGGCTAAGTTGCAAAAGCTTAATTTTCTCCCTTTACAGGATGATTGCCCTAAAATGTAACTTCATTTAGACAATGTGTTTGGGCATCAAAGCAAGGCAGGTTACTTATTAGCAGACCTAGTTTATTTATGTTCCTTTTTTCTTCCATTAAATAGCATTTACCTACTGCCTTATTTAGGAAGTATAAAAAACTAAATTACTAAAATGTAGGAGCATCAAAACGTAGCATTAAACTACAAGAAACAGGTTAGAATATAGGATGATAAATGTAATATATATGTTTTGGTTAAGGCAAGCTGTGACTACACCAGATGAAGTGCGTCATTGTCCCATCTCTCGTAATCAATAACAAAAACCACAAGATAGTTGTTCAAGTTCGAGCAAACTGATGCAACTTTCCTTATCCACGTCTGAAGCTGTTATGCTCATTGCTCTGCAACAGCATGGCCACCTCACCACCTGCACAGTGGCTCTGTGGCTGGGACTCCAAACTGTCAGCAGTGGTGCGCTGCAAATAGCAAAACATCACTGCCCGCATCAACTTATAGGGTTCCTCAGTATGACTCATTTCTCTTCTTCAGTTAACCACTGCCAGTTTTTCTTGTTCTGTGACATGAAACGAGCATTGTGGTGAGACAGTACAGTGTGATAAGCAGTAGAAATATTATTGAGAGACACACATCTAAGTATGAAACAACATATGGGTCATAAAATGTTATTGTTTGTGTATGACTTGCAGTTAAAGTCATCACCTGTAATCAATTATTGTGAATTTTAAGCACTCCCAGTTGAAAAGTTTTATGAGAGGCGACAATAGCATACCTTGATATCATGTTCAATTGTGAGGCATTGTGTTTTATATGTACAAGAAGTACATAAACAAAGTCATACACACTTGTACACACAGATGCAAAATAAGAGTAAATGATTCCTATTGAGAAAAAAATGGAAGAAAGGCTCATTTTAGATCTCTGAAAAAGATTTCTTTGCTATTTCTTATTGGGAAACATCATGATAAGATATGTACGCCAAAGTGATATTTACAGTAAGCCGCTACTTGCTTTCTCTGTCTTTTTCCCTTGCCTTGCTGGCACTAAGGCACAAAGGTATTTACTTTAGTTTAATCTTCTTGAGCTTTTCACAACCAGGCAACACGTCCACATAAATTCTTACATGGACAAATACACAAAGAGGCAAACCCTGTCGCCTTGTTCTCTGCGAAGGTAGATTATCTGTGAATGCACGGAGAAATTTCTCAGGGGATGCTTTGGCGCCGAGAAATAAAACTCGGAGAGTGTTGCCTTTGCCAAGCTGAGACATCTGGTCACCTTATCACAGATAAGTGGGGGTTAGTCCTGGCATCTGCTAGAATTAATCCATTTTGCAAACACAGTTATCCTAATCTCCTAAATATGTCATTCCACAACTGTACAAAGCAGTAGGCACATTTTCACCTTTCCTTCTCCGATGTGCACGAGATTGATCAAGGCACACTTCACTGCACCTTGTCGTGAAACGCGAACAGTGACACAGTATAGAAGTGGAAGACAAAAAGAGGTTGGAAATTGGTGTCACAACCTGCACCTGGCCAACTATTTGCTGGTGCCCAGTCTAGTCTACAGCTAGCCATCTAACATCCCTGCATGAATATTCATGTGGGCGGATTTCTCTTTTGTTGCCTGCCTAGTCAGCAGTCACAGAACACATGGTGAGTGTTGGCAGCGCCCGGCCTAGGTAGAGGGGCCGCGGACGGAGGCAGTGGCAGGAACCAGGACCTGTGAGGCTGACTGACATTTCCATCTGTGGCGAGGCCTGGTAATTATCGGGGAGAGGAGCGCCTGCAGCAGCGCGCCATCTGCTAGGGGAGATGGCTCAATGAGGTATGAGCACGAGCGGCACTCCGTCGGGCCACTGCCTGCCTCTGACATGAGGGCTCGCATCTGCTACCGAGGAGCCGGGCCGCCCAACACAGCCTGCCTGCCTGGCCGAGAGGGGGCTGACAGGAGGGAGGAGAGCAGCCAAGAGCCCCCTGACCCCCTCCACCCCCATCACCACCCACCGCCATCACTACCACCACTGCCCTGCCAAAGGCACACTTGACAAACAGCAGAGCCCACTCACAAGTTTCCATACAGATCTCATCAAGTTGTTGTTGGGTTGTAAAGGAGGCTTCTTGGTTCCAGTTATTACTGAGGAATCCGTCATTGTTATGTCAGTGTCAATGAATTTTGGAACAGGCTTACAGTGTGAGGTGAGATTGAGTGAACAAATGTATTATACAATATGCATTTTGGCAGTGGATGGCCGGGCTCAGTGGAGATATTCTCTACTGGTGTCGTTGTTACCAGGATTTGCTTCTGACTCATTTGTGAAGCACAGCTCTCTGAGACCGGTCGGTTTGGAGGAGCCCGGCACCATATCACACAGCCTCCTCACAAACCTGGCAGGTGTGTGTATGCTATCCTCATCTCCTCATTCTAACTCTCATTTTGTGCTCAGCATGGTAAGTCCAACTGTGGTTCTGTTATTACACTCTGCCCACAGACACAGGCACACACTCTCAGAGTCACACACCAACATCCCATTAACAATGAGCATAGAGCGCAGGGCCACTGCTCGCTGAGCAGGCAAGATGGCTAACCACTGAAAAAGACAGCTGTGTGCATTATTGTGTGGTTGTGAGGTGTGAAACCAAGAGAGTTTTTGTTGTGTGCGCTATTCTTTGTTCAGCCTCAGAGTGGCCTTTATTTAAACAGATTTTGCAGGTGCAGATATATAATAGTTGTTTGGGGTGCAGTCACCTCAGCTTTAATAATAGACACATTTTTGACTGAAATCAGCTGATTTTCAAGTAGTCGCCGTGATCGGTGGATTTGTTGTGAGTAAACTTGTGCGGTGCTTTTGCATAGACTAGAGTCCAAAATGGAGGAGGCTGTTCATCCATCCTGCTTTACAGAATATCAAATAAAGCCAATATAGCATTCCTTTTCATGTTCATTTTGCTACAAATATAAATAGCCACAGCAAACAGCCAATGCACGACCTGCAAGTATTCACTTCTGGCGTAACATAGCTTGAGATGATGTATGAATTAATTTTGCTCTGCTACTTTGTGGCGTAAATGGTCACTTGCTTTCATCAAACAAAGCCAACAAACATTGGTGATGAACTTGCTCCTGAAGTGAAGACTAAAAGAGGCCCATTTCCTGAGTTGCAAAGTAAAGCAGTTTATGTTTGGTATTTTCTGTTACTCGCTAAATTTAATTTTAGCTCATCCTGTTTTAGTTCTTTAACATCTGTCAAGTCCCCGACAACTTATTGTGATAGTTGTTTTTACCTTTGTGGATCAGTGTTTTCATACTGCCATGGTGGCTCTTGCATCACTTATTATCACGAGATTTACTCTAAAGGAGAGGCAGAGTGAGGTGGGGAGTGAGAGAGCATGAGAGAGAGAGTAAGGGAGGGGGAAGAGAGAGAGAAGCGCATCTCTTCATCGCAGGATTTTATCTGACTGTTTGGACAGATTGGTAGAATTCAAAATGCAGCAGGGGCCTGTGATGTGGCAATAAAGCGTTTGCCTTTGATCCCGCCTCACCATTTTTTCTCCCCTGCACATGTGCACGTCAAAATCAATTAGATCAACTCTGAAGAGGCGAGGCAGCTGCGCATCCGCACAACAAACCTTTGCATCACCTTAGTTTACCAACAATCTGGTTTTATTCTCATTGTCAACTCATTGCTACAAACTCCAGCAGTGCTATCACCTGCATACACAACAAACTTCAAGGTGTGTATGAGATGAAATGGTACACAAATAGAATATCCATCTTAGCAGACAGAAACACATGCTTACATCCTAGCCGCAGCTGTCAATTACCTACAAAAAACCCTCTTTGATAAGAAAAATTTGAATTTCCCCCCCTCCCTACACTTGGAGTGGCTTTTTCAGATGTCGTAGCACTTATGAAAAATTTGTGACAGCATCAACAGCGCCTATTCCCCATTCAGCAGCATTAACTCTGTGCCATGTGTCTAACAAACGGAGGCCATTCTGGAGCCCTTAATGACAAGGCTGCTCCGCTCCTCTCCTCTCCCCCTCGCTCTTTTCAAATTGCTCTCTAAATGAAGTACAGCTGTGTGGACCAGGTGCTGCCATCCCCCTTTCAGAAAGAACAGGAAATTATGAAATCCCCAAATCCTTCACAAATGGCGGGCATGAGGGAAGGTTGGAGAATGGCAGCTCGTCTTGCCCGGTCTGTAGCTACATGTCTCTTGTCGGTGGATGATATTTCATTTGCGTTCACCGTCGAGCTCTCTCCATCCAGCGCCTCGACCCAGAATCACTTATGAGTGTATGAGCATACAGCGGCTGTGCTGATAGGTTCATTCAGTACAGCATCGTTTTGACTGTTGGTATAATTTTTGGAACCATGTATTCATACTGGTATGTGCATCTTATCCATGCAGATTTTTGGGAGTAGCACTAAATGTGTGCATTATTGCCTGATGTTAGGTAATATTTTGTTTGTTTGTGTGTGGTTAGCATTTTTATAAATCAAATAAACTGTTAACCGTTTTATGACTAGGCTGATAAATAAAAGGAAGGTTCTACTCAAAACCTGCAGTAGCTAACAGAGAATCCGGCTAACACTCTGTGTTTGTTCTCTGTGTTCTCCACAACAGAAAGAGCACAACTGCTGAAGTAGGCCTCCTGCTCAGGAGACTGTCAATGTGCAGCTGTCAATGTCTCCATAAAGCCCCATATCCATAATAGACAAAGCACTCATCAAGCCTCAGCTTCATCTGGCCTCCCAGATGCCCCATCACCAGGGGCAAATCCCATCCAGGACTGAGCGCCGCACCATGCAGCCAGATGTGAGCTGGCAACATGGCCGTGGGGTCAACACATGGCAAAGGTAGACCCAATAAATGAATTATACTCTGATTATCATAAATGTGGCATCTGAGCATGGCTCTTGTGTTAGTGCTGTTTGGAAGGGAAATGCTGGGACATACTGCATCAGCTGCACCGCTGCTGCTTAAACACACACATACACACACACATATAGACAGATTATGTACACAATTTCATCATGTTGATGTCAAAATGTAACAGGGAACTCAAGTTTGTATTTTTTTTGTATTCATTCACATATTACTCAAACTTTGTTCAAGAAAATGACATGGGGGTAACATGATGAAGCCAAATCATATTTAGGATTCTCAAAATGATTCCATGCCATATGCCCTGTATTTGTACATAATTCCACAATGTTCTAGGTCGCTCCCCCAAACATATTCTGTTTTGTCACATGCCAAAAAGACCTTTTTCCCCCCAACCCTCCCTTCCTCGGTTCGACACGTTTGCATGCGGTAGCTGGCTGCCCTGGCTCTCGGTCTTCCCCTTTAAAATGCCATGCCAACTTCAGAGGACCCAGGTGTATGGGTCCGTTATCAATTCCACTAACAAGCGTGCTTACTGGGATCACAGGACGCGTTGTGGCTTGCTTTAAAGTCCCCGTCTGTAGCCAAGGCTGACCTGAATTGGAGACATGCGGCCCCCTGCTGATAGCAGCCAACCTCTGATGGGCAGTCCCTCTCCCAGACTTGGCCAGCACTCCGCCTGGGAAGGAGGAGGGGAGAGAAGAAGAACTCTTTGAAATGCTGGAGTTCCATGAAGAATT
This sequence comes from Anoplopoma fimbria, assembly GCF_027596085.1. NCBI lineage: Eukaryota > Metazoa > Chordata > Actinopteri > Perciformes > Anoplopomatidae > Anoplopoma > Anoplopoma fimbria. Next base: position 22,233,248 of record NC_072463.1, read on the forward strand.
GAGAAGCAGGACAGAATCAAAGGCTTCTGATATAGGAAAGGAAGAAAAAAAAATAGAATCAGGACTTGGAGATGAGGAAAAAGCGAAGATCGAACCCCCCTCCTTTACACACACACACACACACACACACACACACACACACACACACACACACACACACACACACACACACACACACACACATGCACACACCAGATCACATATACGCTGCGAACAAAGACATATAGGAAATTGCAAGGAAAACGTATCCATCCCTTTGCCACAGAGGCCTTCACATGAAACATACAGTTGATGTATTGACACAAATGATGTCTCTGCAGCTGCATGAATGACAGTAACATCTAAACCTGAAGTACATGCACACACATCGTTAACATCAAACAACTAACCTATACTGTAGATATTACACAGCATGTCCTAGAGAAGTATATGGAATTATTTGGACACGATATCTTTTTTATACACAGAATATCATTCTTATTATATATATTTAAGTATATGTGTGTTCTCAGAAGGTGTGGTTTTGTGATTGTGTGTTTGCATGCATTGTCTATTTTGCTATGGCGCACAGCTATGTGAACAATAGTGTAGGTCTGTACATCATAAAAAGAAAATGGGTGCATGTGTTGGAGAAGCGTCTCTAACTCAGCTCTTGCTGCTGCTTGTATTGGTGGTGATGGTGGCAGCTGAAGGCCATTATGTCCAGGTGGCCTAGAGGATGCAGGGGCTTTACTGAGAGCTATACACACCATACACACACACACACACACACACACACACACACACACACACACACACACACACACACACACACACACACACACACACACACACACACACACACACACACACACACACAGTAACACACACACACACAGTAACACACACACACCTACACACACACAGACACACACATGCATGCACAGAAAGCTTCACAGCTGCTAGGGCCCACTGCATGTCAATTAGGACAGCAGAGGATGTACAGGGACACATGGACATTCACACAGCACATGTATAATGCATGATAGGTTGGATGGACTTTATTCAGGTCTACCAATAGATTGGATCCAGCAGTACTGGTGTATAAAATATATATATATTTCAGGCAGGATCAGACACCTGAGGTTCTCACTGGCAGGTGGATTTGATGCCAGTTGTTATTTGAGCACCATTTGTGTGTATGTGTGTGCTTGTATTTTTATGTGAGTGTATGATGTACATGTAGCTCCTTCTGTTGCTTACACATACTCAAAATAAAGTAGGTAAAGGTGTGTATTGCTTAGGGAGGTTGCCAGAGAAAAAGAGGAAGTGAAATTGCTGAAAAAGCCATTAATTCTCCAAAATCTACTAAAAATATATCATGGTTGAGTGTTCAATCCGCAGCAGAATACTTGGTGATAAAAAATCTTCACCCAGTAGAAATATTTGTCATCCTTATATTATTATTGTCATTCCCAAATAAGAAAGCTAAATCACCCACCGAAATCACAATTTCCACAGAAAAAAACACCTTTTTTAACATCACAATGATGATAAGCCATGAATCTTTATACGACTGTTGCATGTTTGCATATCCAAATGTCTACCAGAATTTTTGTTCAAATGCAATGTGAAGGTTTGCCCCCTCACAAAAACATTCATTTTAAGGTCAAAGCAACTCAGAAGTTATCTGCAGAAGCTAGCACATTATGCTGATTACTCTTATGAAAATTGCATGTAGTGGGGTGAGGGGTCACCCGAGCTTAATTCCGTTTTCATGTTTTGTTTCATACTAGCCAAGCTGTGGGTGTCTGAGTGTGAGGCAATGTTTGCTATTGGCCTTGACAGCGCGCAGTGTAATTGGCTCACTAAGGTGATTCAGTAATCGCCTGAGTGACACCTTCCCTGGCAAATTTTGACATTGGAGGTGGATGAGGATGCCGTGGGCTTCAAGTGCCAAGGGAGCTAACCTTGTAGGAAAACCAAATTTAAAGCAGGGAGCTGTGGAGGAGACCCACTTCATTCAGTGTATTTGCATCATATAATGAAAAGGTAAAATGAATAGAGACACTTTTTTTATTATCTGCTTTAACCATATTGACTTGAACCAATTGCCCTTGTTCTTGACTTTGTTAAAAAAGGTCATGTAACTTCATCATCTGCCCTCTTACACTTCCATGTTGACCTCCTCCTAGTCATGGCCTACTTTTTCATTCCCTTTTCTTACTTCTCATTCGCTCCCCTCAGTCTCTACTCAATTCTAACTTCTCTGGATCATCACCACTGCTACCCTTCTCCTCTTCATCCCATCATCATTCCCCTCACACCTTCATCCTCATCCTCCTCCTTCCTTCCCTCATCCATCTCCTTAACTTCTCTTCTCCCTTTCTTCCGCCTCCTCCACTTCCTTCTCCTCCCTTTTGCTCCTGGCGTAGCTCATGGAGAGGAGGAGCAGCCAGTGCTGTTCTGTTCCTCAGGACTGTCCTCCTCCTGCAGAACACAGATGGTTATTATGGAGCTGCACATAAATTGATTATGTTGGAAATTAACTGTTGCTGTCAAAGGCAGCCGCCAACCTGTCCCAGTGTGTCCCTGTGCCCGCTGATGCATAGGATCCAGCTGATGGACCAGATGTTTGCACAGTGTGCCGCTCCTTTTAAGGTCAGCACAAAAGTGGTATGGGGGCTCTCTGATCTCCTTCTCTTTGTACTCTCAGCCTGTGCTGTCTTGCCTCTTGACATTTTGAGGAAGTAAAATGTGAGTTTTCAAATGTGGATTGGACGATTGTGATGCTCGGTGGTTGATGCGCTTTTGTCACATCAAAATAATTTGATTTAGTTGAAAATCACTTGTAATGTGGTTCTGGATTCATTATATTTTGGAGAAATGCTCGTTGTTTAGTTTTTTGACCGACTATGTGTGTGCAGGATTTGTGTCACCAAGGGTGGAGGCTCCTGCTAAGTAACATTCAATCAATGGGGAGGTTGAAGTAGGCCTTATGTTTGTGCCAAAAGACCATGTAGTCTCTTCGACAAAACCAGCATGCCAAGAGTCTCTAAACGCCATCCCTAAGTAGGACTGTCTTCCAGCAGCTCATTACGGGTTGGTCTGGATAAGCATGATGGGTGACTCCTGGCTGTGGCCTCGGGGGACCGGCAGCACAATGCCAAACTCAGCAGAAAGTCAGGTCTAAGGAGTGTTGCTACATTGTTTTCCAGGCCTGACCTTGATTCCAGGCCCACTCCTGCATGTTTCCGTATGCATGGCAGAGTACGCAGGGCTGCCAAAATCTGAGCCAAACAGGGAAGAGACACACACACACACACACACACACACACACACACACACACACACACACACACACACACACACACACACACACACACACACACACACACACACACACACACCAACGCACAGACACATGAGTGAACACACACACTGACGTTGGGCCAAATCCAATCAGGAAGGTTAACTTGCATGGAAATGGAAGCTGAATAAGTTGTGTCATATGTATAAAATGGATTAAAATTACATAAAAAAATAACTTTGAGGATAATTATCAAGATTTTTTTAACGTGCTTTATGGCATGTTATGTATATAATATCATCATTTTATGTATTTTCCTTTCCTGACTGTGTCATCGCATTGCACACACTCTGGGTTTAATCAAATGCATGGCTGGCTTCCTGTTTTTATAAGAACATTTTGTTTTTTGTTTAATGTAAATTTATGGTTTGTTTTTATATTCATGACAAGAAACATCTTCTCTGATGCACCTCCACGCTGGCGTTAGATATGTTAATACCTCTCCAATGCAAAAGTCTCTTTAAGCATTTTGATTAATGCCACTGAGAAGATGAAGATCACTTTAAGAACCTTTCTGGTAAAAGCCGTCGGATGCTTTCAGCAGCTTTTAGACAGAATAAGCCTTGGTGGTCAGTTAACCAACAGAATCCTATAACAGGCAAGGCATAGTGACATGAATATGAATGTCAGCAGGTGATAAACAGAGTGGATTTCTGGGACGTGTGACTGTTTGCGACACATACCCCTAACACCCCAGATGTAGGCGAACTAGGGAGCCTGCCACTCAATTTGACGACATCTGAGCAGCTAGCAGCAGTAATTGGCTACAACAGCCTGACTGTATGGAAATGAGACTCATGGAAAACTTTGGAAATACAGAAAAAGATATACAGTACAGACAGACAATTGCTGTAATATAAATGCTGTTCTCTGAAACAAACTGACTACAGATATATGGTAACACGTATGTGTGAAAACTGCTTAAATGGAATCAATATAACTCCAGTGCAGTTTAATTACATTACAGATACTTGAATTTAAATCTAGTCTTTAAAGGCTTTTGCATAACTTATGGATCTTGTTGAACTGCAGGAACTTAGGGAATAGAGGACTCAAGCACGCTTTATTTTTTTTAACTATTGAGAAATCAATATTTAGTTTTAGTACTGCTATTGGGCAAAATTGTGGGCAGACCCCTAAACTAGGACCTTCTAACTAACTATAGCCAACACCCACTTTGGTACAGGTCAACTCATCATGACCTCTCAGTATTATCAGTTCCAGGTCCTCTTTGTGAATGGCCCCTTAGAAGGCAAATCCCGCAATCTATATAAATCTTATAATACCTTAACAGTAATCTCTTTGAGTACACTTGTACAAAAAATTAGGAAATACATTTCTAATTAAGTAGCCTGTCCTGACTTGAATGCTGCATAATGACTAAATATACTGCACGCCAGTATAGTTAGTGTCAAAACTTGGGTCAATGGTCAAAGTACTGGTTAAAATTGGAATCTAAGTAACCATTTACAGACAATATTCATAGCCTTATATTTACCAGCCACTCATAAGCTTTTTGAGTGAGTCAAGTATGCAAAGAAAAATGCTCAAAGTAAGATGTTTGTTGACCCATTCAGCCACCCACCCATGCAGACTTTTATGCTCTATTATACCATCACCTGACTTTCTTCCTTCTTGGCATGACAGTCTCTAAAAATGTATCTGGTCAAAACTGTTGCCCCAACACGTAGTGCTAGAAACACTAATGAGCAGTTTGATTTTATTAATTTATTTTCTACATTTTAAAATTTTTGCATTTATTTTGAACTTGATAATCATGGGTCACCCACACATAGTTTCTCTGCATCACCAGTCATGCTGTATCTTAGAGTGGCACTGTTTGTTCTTACTGGTCTAGCACAGGAAGCATAGCAGAGTATTTGCTACATTTCTGCAGTAGATGTATTGCATATTAATTATGGTTTGGTATGGAAACATTTGAGGAGGTTTATCTTCTTTCACAACATATTTGTGTATAATATCTTTCAACAACCAGACAGAGTAAAAAAAAAAAAGCCTCAGAAAACAAATTCAGGATTTCAGAGCAATGTGTGTTCATTGTTACCCAACTTAGATTATAAGAAAGAAAAGGCTGGAGGATTTCTGGTGGTTTACAGTCCTCTGTGTGAATAAAACGTAGGAATCTCCTTTTCTTCTCATCTCTATCAGGCTGGAACACCTTGGGTTGATAGAAGCTCAGAGGTAGCTACAAGCTCAATGAAATTTTCCATGTTAAAGCGTGTGTGTGCAGGCATGCGTGGGCATGCTCCTGTGCACATCTGTGTGGGTGTATGTGCGTACTGTGTGGGTGCCTGTTTGGTAGTAGTGGGAGATATTTTCCAATCACCGCTCTGCCGGTTTCTCATTGTTCTGGGAAGCTGTTTGCCACTCTGCACGATTAACAGTATTATCTGTACCTAGCCCAGTCAGCCAGCCAGTCCTTGGGTCATTGTGTTCCCGTCAGGGGTGAGTGCTCTGGGCGCTGCGTGTCACGCCTGCCCCGCCGACAGTAAGGACAGGCTTGGATGGGCCCAGGTGGGACGTGCTGGCATTTGGGCACTGTCCGCTGCGGGAGGGAAGGGGTGGACGGGTGGACGGGGAAAGTGGCCTCCACAGCAGGCAGGAGGCAGAGATCTGGTCCCTTTGCCCATCGAGAGCTCCAGTTTAGGGGTGAGGAGGGGTGAAAGGGTGAGGAGAGGAGGCCCCCGGGGGCCACCTTTGTGTGCCCTGAGCATCAAACTCCATCTGGTCACTCTGCAGAGAGGACAGTGCCTGTGACAAGCCTGATTTTAGAAACAGAGTCGCCTCATTGCTTTTGGTCTCTCTGTCCTCTCCCTCATATTCCAACTCTGATGTGTCTTTATGCTCTGCAAAAATGTTACAAGTGAAGGTCAGAACAGACATTGATGTACTTGTATGCAGATATGGTATGTAACTTAACATGTATTAATGAACAATGTTGAGGCACTTGAACTTTATATGACTTGTATTTCACTACATTTGAAAGGGCAATTTCTTTTCTTTTCTTTATTTTACTTTTTAAGATTTTGAAAATAAAACATATGATGTCTGTCTGTATTATCTATTGTTTGAGATGAATTGAACTACCCAGCAGTATATACCAGCTGCATCATTTAAAGGCTGCTTGCTCATTATCATAACAATAATAATGAGCAAATAATAGAATATATAAGCAATCAGAGGGTTCAGATCATTCTGGCTACATCATGACAATGTACTTTGTCAGTAAAGCTGTGAATGTAGAAATATTACTTGTAAGAATTTCCACATTGCGGTATTAAAAAAGGAGGGAGAATATTCTTTTCACCAGGTCAAGTTTAATCATGCAGAGCAAACGCACAAATTTGTCTCTGTAGAAATACAGCACCCTTAGGGTCAGATAAGAACAATCTTCACAAAAACACAAAGTAATCTCTTTTTCAATGTTTTCAAAGGTTTCACCCTCCTTTATCGACAGTAGACAGAAGTGGTAGTAGTAGAATTAAAATATGGGGAAGCAGGATTACAATAATATATAACATTTAATCACTGCGGTTTGTTTACATGTTTATTACCTGTTAATTACATTCAATTTTAGCGAACCCTATTAATTTCCAGTACAGTGAAGGATACTGAATCAAGAGGCAAACACTCATATTGAGCCTTTTAACCAAATTTGTGTGTTATTTGATTTGATGATGTAGTCTCCTCTTATGTAAATGTCATATTAGCATACCATTGACAATCTACAGGACTGAAGCTCTCCATCTCAGTTTCTCTTTCTCTTGCTTCCTCCCGGCCTCTCTCACCGCTGACCTCTCTGCCCTCTCCTTTGATGAACTCATGAATTCATTGCCCTGGTTCTCGGGCCCTCCTCTTCCTCTCCTGCTCTTTACTCCTCTTCCCTATGCTGTATAATTGACTCAGCTGCAGCCTTTGTGATATAATAGCTAGTTTACCTGGCAGAATGACATTTCACAGGCTCTGAGCCACCATAAAGCTAATTGTTCTAGAGCGAGAGGGAGAGAGCAGTGTGTATGTGTGTGCAGCTGATGATAAGAAGAGAGCGGTCGCTCCATTTGTGCTGTATAGGCCAACAGAGGGTTCGAAGTGACATTTATCTCCACATTGAGCCTCAGACCCAGCCATGGCCTGACGTACTTTCTCCGTCTCCTGCTCTTTTTCGCTCCTATTTAGTCTCTTTTACCTTCATAGACTTTTTATAGCTTTATTCCTTTTTTAATAATTGTTGTGCATGTGTGTGTGTGCATGTAAGTAGTTGGTACATATCTGCTCTAGACCTAAACCAGTCCTCCTGCAAATTGAAGATAGGGTCTTTAATTAAGCCCAGTGGCTGTATTTCTCCACTCAGTATTCAGCATAATGTAGAGGGAAAAGCATAAATATACATGTTTATGGAAAGGAAAGGCAGGTGGTGCTGTTTGCCCTGTCCATCTGTGTTCTTTAAAATTAATATATTGTATGAGCCCATTTGTTCTAAACAAATGTCAGTTAGCAAATAAGGCACTGCTGTTTTTACTGAAATATAGTGCACGGCGCAGTTCACAGCGCCAATGAAATGAAGTCCTCAGTCATGTTTGATATTTAATTTAAATGTCTACCAGAGATGTTGTTGAGGGTAAATAGGACCGACTCTCAGACTGAAAAACTTGAAGTATCATCCAATTTCTTTATGTTCCAGGCTCCTTTAAGGGACAATAAGTATTGAGGCACATTTTTGTTACTGTCAGCATTAGGTTTATATGTAGCATTTTGATTTGCTTAATTGGCTTTGATCTTAATTTATTCTGTCAAACTAGAAAAAAGGGTGGTTGATAAATATAGCAGATATTTATTTCATCCTGAAAAGTTCCTAACCCTCAGATTTTTATATATTTGAGCCAGCAAACTGGGAGGGTTTAAATTCTAAAGCTTTCCTGTAATGGTGTAATTATAAAGAACAACTTAACAATAGGTGAAAAACATTTTTTTTTTGTTTTGTTTGGTGTGATTTTACTTCTCACCTTGTTGCAGTGATGTATATACTTGTACTCCAAAGTGTGTCAGTACACTGTGACATCAGTGTTGGATGTGAAAATTGAGTCTTAATGAGACTAATTTTCAATAATGGGTAATGGCCAGAGGTTCCTCAGGGCTCTTGGAATTGCCAACACAACCATCATACTGCACCAACTGGGAAAGATAAGATTTTTTTCCCAATTTAGAATTAAATATAAAGGTTGTAGCTTTGGTTTTAATGGGATATCAAGAAATCCAATATAGAACTTGTTGTTCTTGTCTTTTGATCAGTGCTTGATGAAAGTTCCAGTTGTAAATATTGTTAATGTCCTTTTTTGTTACTTTAATTTCTATGTTGCACGAACTTGTGAAAATGTTATAATCACATAGTAATGTGATTCTCATTCTTGTTCATTCAAACATAGTGTATCTTGTGAGGTCGAGGAATTGAGATACAGCAGTCTGACTCTTCCCGTTATTCTGTTGAAGAGTAGGGACCTGCCACTGACATGTTTTGTATTGATTCTGTCTGTCTGACGTTCAGATAGCCCTGTCTAGAGTTTCAGCAGAGAGAGTGAGAGAGAGAACGAGATAGAGGGACGAATATAGAGAGTAGAGAAAGCGAGAGGGAGAGCAGCTGCTCAGCACTACAAGAAGATACATTTCATAATGAGAACATATTGCTATTGATTCCAAGTTTGAATGCAAGCATTGATTTGATTGAACAGTCATTACATCGTGGCCCTTAATAACCCTAATGTGATCAGGCTAAAAGCATGTCTAATGGTATCTACTCGAGGCAGGATTTTTTGGATTGTGCTTGTTCAAAAATACGCTTGTTCACTCCTTGCTGAGAGTTAGATGAGAAGAACAATACCTCTGTCATGTCTTTGCATTATTAGAACTGGGAGGTTAGGAAGTTATCTTAGCTTAGCATAAATACTTGAACCAGAGGGAAACAGCTAGCATGGACTTGTCCAAAGTTTACTTTTTTTTTGACCAGTACCTCAAACCTCATTAATTGGAAGCAGCCAATGGAGACTTAGAGAAGTCACTGAACCCAGCCCCTGTTTGCTAACTCTATAACGTGTAAATAAGTGATTTTGAGGATAGCTGCTAGGGGCATTTTTTTTTAACTTTTGACAGACACATGCTAACTGTTTCTCCTTTCCTACAGTCTTTAAGCTAAGTTAAGTTAATTACCTTCTAGGTTTAGCTCGAAACTTGCTTTTGTCATTTCAGTCTTGCAAGAAAGCAAATAAGTGTGTTTCCCAAATTGTCAAACTACTCCGTTAAATTACTTATAACTTGTGAAGGTGTTGTGAGCCGTGTTCACTTATTAAGGCTTGGATCACTGCAACCTCGAATTATAACAGTCGAAAACACATATGGAATGAAATTTATAGACAAAAACATGCTAAACTAATTTATAAAAGACAATGTTAGCCTAATCTGAAAGAAAAATGTATGATCCAAGTAAACAATCTGTCATGTCAGTGCATTCATATTAAATATATGGCAACACATCCATCCATGCCGGCAGGTTTTGAGGAGGCATGTCCGCCTGCCTCTGTGTTGAACAGACTGTGGGATGTCACTGAAGCGTCACTACGTTTCTTCTGCTCTGTTCCTGTTAAAAAACCCACAGGCCCACCCATCCAAGATGGCTTCTCTGCTTCCCACTTAGAGAAATAGATGGAGTGTTTAAGTGTTTTTGTCGAGTCAAATGGCACCAGGCAGATGACTGCATGCCATTAACATAATTTACCCTGATCCAGGCTGTCAGGGTGTATCATCAGCAGGTCTGTTCCCTGCCCTATGGAGCTTTCAGGAGCTTATAGACAGGTGTAGCAGTCCACAGTCACTCAGTGCAGGTTCAGATTGTTCACAGCTTGTCACTAGCAAAGTTAGCTTCACTTCCTCTCCTCTGCTGACAGCTGAGGGGTGCTGAGTGGCACTCGTCCTTCAGTCTGTCTGTCTGTCCATCCCCACCTGTCTCTCTCTGCCAAAGCTTTCAGGGGCTGCCCGCACAAATCTGTCAGGCAGATGGGGGGCCGGCTTTTTACATGTCACTTGAGGGACGCCCAGGCAACACAATCTGCGGCCCACAATGCAGTGTGTTTGAACCTTGTGAAACCCAAATGTAGAATCGATGCAGCGCCATGAACGGCCCAGATTCTCTGAAGAAACCCTCCGTATCCTGCTCGTCTGTGTCTACCTTCTGCCGGGCCCCTTTAGAAGAACTCTGCATCTTTTATTTATCCCTTGAAATAAGGCTGGACCCTGACGAGAGCGTAGGCTGCACACACAGACACACTCTCTCTCACACACACATATACACACACACACAAATGGGCCTCCTTCTGTTACTGAAAAGTCGGCAATTATGGAGAGAGAGGGGAGGGAAAGTTGGGATTTGCATATGTCGTTGAGAGAAGACACTACATCTCCCACAAGGCCCGGCGGTGGAAATGAACCAGCTGTCCATGGTTTGTAGATCAGATCCCATCCTCTTGATTACGAAATCACAGAATAATAAGGACCAAAAAGTTGTGGGCCACGCTGTTTGTTCCTCCTTTGTTGTTCCCTAGAACAGAAGTTATTTTGCTTCTGCTGCCTCCGAGCTGTTTGCCATGTGCCAATGTTTGGTGCACTGTGCTCCACTTGTTCTCCTTCTCACACAGAAAATCAGAAGGTTCCAGCCCTGCCCCTCAAAAGCTGTCATGTGAACTCCCGCCTTTTGTTTAATTTACATTTTGAGGCACGGCCCATCAATTCCCCCTCATCCCCTTGCCCCCTGCCAACACCACCACCCCACCACACCAACTGGCTTCATCAAAAATTCAGAGTTCAAACTAATTAGTGACATTTGGCCATTTGTGAAACTTTTTTCTCTCCAAGCTCTGCTTCTGTCAAGCATGGCCTCATAGAGGACTGGAATACTTTTCATCAGTATGAAAAATTAGAAACCTGTACGTCAGTGACAAAAAAACATTTCTACCTCTACATTATGCTGATCTGACTAGAGATCAAATGCATGTTAAATTAATTTATAATTACACACAACGTTGACTAAATAATGCTACAATTCTAAAAGTATACATGAACTTGCTCACTACATCGATGGTTTTGTCATTAGTTTGTGACAAAAAACTCCCAAAACTCAACAATACACTAAATAAGGATTTAACATTCATAAAATCAATCCACACTATTAAAATGCATTATAACAATTGTTTGAATGTGAGCAAATGTAAAATTTGTAAATGCCTTTTGGTGAATTGTAAAGTTTGCTTTTTTTGCGAGAGACGTGTCTCACTGATTATAAATAGCTCTCAGTATGAAGGCAGACATCTGTAGGGACAAGAATGAATAAGTGATGTGATAAAACGAGCGACATGAAAGCTTATTTACAGATATAAGTATTGAAGTTCTAATAGCGGCTTGTGAAGAGATGCAAAATCCGGGGATTGGAGATAACACACACACACTTACTTACACACAGGCCTTTGCAATGTGACTTGGCCAGTGAAATTATATTTTCAAGAGGTCCATTGTGGATTTATCTGTACTGCTAGCTATTCTACAGATAGTTATTCTAAAGTGAGGGTGCTAACAGGTGCTTTGTATATAATACATTTTTTCTATCGATAGATTTTTTTTTGCTGGATCACCATGCATTTTTGCATTGCAACAGTTGACTATCTAAGTCTATAAAGGAATGTGCAGTATAAAGTGAAATTAAAGCGGTTATTATCAATATGTTTGTATTAACATGGATCTTGTGACTACTTGTGTGTGAGTAAGCTTGCTTTTAGTGCTGAACATACTGTAGTCGGGTGATATATGTGCTGTCCAGCACCAAACAGACAAAGTTAGCGATGAGCTAGTCAAGGTTGTGGAACATCTTAAGCAGCTTAAGAGCCAAGTATTTTTCTCAGCAGTTGGTGGAGACCAAAAACAGAGATAAAAGAAGATTAAACACTGGACTAACATTCAAAGAATGTATAGAATCTATGGAATAGGTATCGAGCATACCTTTCACCTACACCATATCTAGTGGATGTTTAAATAAGCAACCGTTTGCTTACATGTTTGCCAAATCATCCTAAATTTACTAGTCATCCAAAGTCCTACTCAGCTTGTGAAAACATTTTTATGATGTTTTCTGTGGCGGAGCTTTTTCTTTTTTGAGAAAATCGAAAGCCATTTCTTTGGAAAAATATGTACAGTACATGGTTGTCATTATGGGATATGGAGGATCTCAACTTTTTTCGAGCTTGTCCTATCTCGACATCTCGTCTTCTGCTGCTCCAATGTTTACCATTCTTATAAAATCTTTCTTGTGAATTCCCATACTTAATGAAAAACCAATCCTAATTTAATAGTTTACCATTTTAAATTACTGCTATTTAAATATTGATGGCATGATCTACAACAACGGCAACAATAAGTATTTCTCCTAGATTCAGCAAAGCAATTTCTAATTTAGCAGCTGTATAAAATCTTTTTGTCAGGATTAGAAAGATACCTGCTATGATAATGGGGATGACACAAATTGCATCGAGTTGCAGTCCTGTCTGTCATATCACCCACCTGTGATGCAACATCTAACTCAAGCCGTGTCTTAGTGGTGTATCTCTACAGTTTTTATTTCACTATTATTATAATTATTCACAATGTCTCAGTACCCCTATCAGCTGGCTAACTAGAAACGAGTCACATCATGTCAAAGAATGTGTACATCCATTACCTTTACCAACAGTGGTGTACTGAAGTGTATGCTGCTGTTAGCTTTGATTCGTTGTAGTTGTTTTCATCCAGAGCTTCAAAAATATTTGTAGAATTGAAAAAACATTGCTTCAAGGCTAAAAGTTTCTGCCAAACTTTCTTTGACTGCTGCGTTTCCTGTAGAGTTTGGCTGAGATGGGAGCACTTGAAAATGAGCGAACAGCAGAACACGGTGAGGAATGGAGCAGTGCAGGTGAGGAGAGGGGAGGTAAAAAGCTGACAACGTTAATATGGAACCAAAAGGAGAGTGCAACCTGGCAGTCACTCAAATCCTGCACCTGCACCTTTATAAAACAAGCTCTCCGGTGTGCTTCTCTGGCTCCCTTTCTCTCTTTTTGTTTCTCTCTTTCTTTTTCCTTCCCTCTCTCTCTTTCCTTTCCATGTGCTTTGGCTTGGGGCGTTGTCATTTTCAGCATGTTTTCTATACACCGTGCGCTCTTTTTGTGTGTGTGTGTGTGTGTGTGTGTGTGTGTGTGTGTGTGTGTGTGTGTGTGTGTGTGTGTGTGTGTGTGTGTGTGTGTGTGTGTGTGTGTGTTAATTGCGGCCATCCTTGGGGAAGGAGAGAACGATGAGGAGGACCTGTTCGAGAGCAGCCGTGCCAGGTTCTGTGGTACGACTCAGCGTGGAGCTACAGACACCTGGTCTGCCTGAAGGGCAAGAGGAAGGTAGACTTGCTTCTTCTCTTCGCCCTCCTTCTGCCCTCCCTTTGCTTTCTATTCGACCTCACTCTCTTTCTTTCTCTCTTTCTCACTTTCACACACTCTTTCTCTGTCTATGCTCTCCTCAAGCTTGGAGAAAACAGCTGTTGTACAGCCTGTGCACAGGCATCCCACCTTAGCAGCCCCACCTATCCCATCAATCATGAAACACTCACCACTGTTTGTATGGACACAAGTGTGCTAGAAATGGGAGAAACTCAGAACTTTGTGGGTCAATGACTTTGAAAGAATTTATCCAGAATGCCCAAGGCCACCGTACCAGCTGATAATGCTTCATAAATTACTCTACTGACCCTCCTCAAAAACTCTTGATCAAAGTTACCCAACTAGGAGCTGGCAAAGATTTAAACAATCTCTGGACCCATGGGCCAGATCATTAATATCACTTAAATGACAGATCTGATTTGTAACAAAGTTGTTCTTGTTTTGGAAGTATTGGCCATCATTTTAATTAAGTGATTGCAGATATCTGTTAATGTGGCCACATCCCTATTATGAAATCAGCCAAGAGGTCAGGTGATCAGACAGGCTCTTAAGAAATTAAACCATTTTATTTTGAGCTAAAGCCAAAAGAAAGAAGGTTTCTCTTGAAATGTATGGAATCATCCCTATTTACATATAGAAAAACTGTGTTCTACATCCGTAGATCTCAACTGGGAATTCCACCATGAACATTCTGGAGTCTCAGGAAGTTACTATACCTAAAACCACAATGTGCTTTCAATAGTTTTACCAATTTTGGCTTAAGATTAAGTAAGCTATAACATGGTAATTATTGAACTTTAGCTGTGCTGGTAGGTGGATTTTATTACATCTGAACAGAGCCAGGCTAGCTGTTTGCCCCTTTTTACAGTTTCATGCTAAGCTAGGCGAATGGGTGGCTGGCGGTAGCCTCATTTTTACCGCAGAGACACAGGAGTGGTATCATTCTTTTCAGCTAACTAAAATTCTGTTTTTACAACAAGGTGAGTCATCATAACTGAAAGTAATGATGGCATAACTACGAAGATAAAAGAACAAGTTGCAATTAACTAAATTGAACTTTTTATTTTTGCGCAGATTCCACACATAGTATTGCAATACAGCCATATCTCTGGAGATTTCAGCGAAATTACATTTGTAAAATTATCACATTCCACATTGAATGATAACTTAAATACTGTACTGTGATCTTTGTCTGTCACGACAGTGTGGTCTGGATTGATAGTCTGCGCTGCTTTCGCTTTGTCACTGCTCCTTGGCCTTTCCACTCAACTTTGACATTCTCCATCAGCTTTGTGGCCATATGTGCACATGGTGGTTGAGTGATGAAAAGTTGCCCGTTTTCATATTCAAGTCTGATATATTGAGGATTGGAAAGATGCTCGTGGAGTGCTTGTGGGCAAAGACAGTGACATACGGACACTTTTCTCTCTCTCTTCCTCTTTCTATCTCCTTCACTCCCTCTCTTCTCTCTCTCTCTCTCTCTCTCTTTCTCTCTCTCTCTCTCTCCCTCTCTCTCTCTCTCTCTCCCTCTTGCATACGCACACAGCTCTTGGTCAGCAGCACAGATGAGTTCTGGGAAAACAAGCAGCTGCAGAAGGAGGAAAGGACCATAAGGCT
The DNA here is from genome assembly GCF_027596085.1 of Anoplopoma fimbria. Lineage (NCBI taxonomy): Eukaryota > Metazoa > Chordata > Actinopteri > Perciformes > Anoplopomatidae > Anoplopoma > Anoplopoma fimbria. The sequence goes on from NC_072463.1 coordinate 22,248,728, forward strand.
GGACGGCTTGCCAAATTTCATCATCTATTATGGATTGCCTAAGATGCGCACGCTACTGCAACCAGGGGCATGTCTCTGATTCACATGCATATCGCAAATCTGCGTGCACTCACATGCATGCTCACGGGCACACCTCTACAGCAGCCTTTCAAAACCCCTAAACCCTATAGAACAAGGACCTGGAAAGCCAAACTGAACCTTGATGGAAAATTCATACATGCATGATGCATTCAGGATGTCACCTTGTTCTTAATAATCGAATCTATACCCATAAACTAGGGTTCAAGAGCAAAACCCTATTCATATCTATTACAAGTCATTTATAACATGTATATGGCTTGAATATTTCTTGCATGCATTGCAATTTACAGTGTCTTTTTTTACATGACCACTAGGAGTCACTAAAGTCAGACATATTACAATTCTACCCACTGGGCCGCCAAGGAAAAAGGAGTTGATGCATTAGGCAACTGTACCACAGAATACATTTGTCCAGACACACGTACACTATTTTTGAAGCGCAAAAGAACAGCTAAATGGACCACTTCACACAAAAGAAAGAGAAAAAACACATTACATTTACGCCAGATGTTAGGGAACCAAGAAAATAATGAGCTATTCATTCAGAAAAACAGAAGACCTGAACCTGTTGCTGTATTATTATGACAGCAAGCCAAATAAGAAGAATTGGGAAACATACAATAAAGTGGGTGGGAACTTTGGATACATGAAAGACCAGTCTCCTATAAAAACAACTGCTTTGTTCGGGTATGATGTCACAATGCCTGATACCAAGCCCTAATAAAGAAGTTGCTCACTAGATAGTACATTCGCCTCATGGGCAGAGTTGCCTAGCAGGGGATGGTCGAATGGCAGCTGGATGCCAGTCCACATATAGTAGATTCTATGTTACAGCTGTTGTCAGGATCGGTATCTAATGTGGTTGTATGCTGTGCTGAGCTCAGCGTATGCTTGTGGTGATGAGGCCTTAACACCTAATAACAACTTATCAATGCATCCTTTGTGATATTAAAGCTGTCTATGTTCTCCTCACTCTTTCACTTAGCTGTATGATGCTGCTGCTAATACTGTGATCATTTGCTACCACTTGGTCTTGCAGGGGCTGCTGTGGATGATTTTGGGCTGTTTTGAGCTTTTATTAACGATTTATAGTGTATAGCATTTCATGAGCATCAGCTGCCCTGAATATCAGTAGTCATAGGAGGAGGAGTATATTACTCCCCAAACCCGGAGTTTCTTGTAATCTTGTGGGTTGAATAACTCTCACCTCTTCACTGTAAGATATTGTCACATTTGGGTTTAGAATTAATTCAATGCAACGCATCTGCATATATTTGTGGTGAACAAAGCCTTTGGTCTCACTGAGATTTCTACAGCATAAAAAAAAATAAAAAATACAAGATGTTCATGACAGGTTTTGAAAAAGAAATAATAATAATAACTTTTATTTACACAGCACCTTTAAAAACAGAGTTTACAGAGTGCTTTGAAGACAAAGCAGCAAAACAAGGCAATAAAACAACAGAACGCTCAAAAGTGAGGCCCAACAAAGCAAGACAAGAGTTAAACCTGATAAAACAGTACAATAGATGAAACAATAAAACCAATGGATGCGATAAATATAAACTAAGAAAATAAACTAAGGAATGACATAAATAAAATAAATAAAATAAATAAAATAAATAAAATAAATAAAATAAATAAAATAAATAAAATAAATAAAATAAATAAAATAAATAAAATAATTTAGTTAAATAAAATTATAATATCAATAATTAAAATAAAGCAGTAAAATGAAGACATCACATTAAAGCCAGTCTCTAAAAATGGGTTTTAAGAAGTGATTTCAAAGAGATTACTAATTCTGCGAGCCTTACATCCTCAGGCAAGTCGTTCCAAAGACGAGGGGCCCTGATGGCAGAAGCACGGTCACCTTTAGGTCGTCTGTTAAAACCAGTAAGAAGCCTTGCTGCTGCGTTCTGAACTATTTGGAGGCGAGGGTGTGACTTTTGGTTGATGCCAAATAGGAGGGAGTTACAGTAGTCAAGTCTTGAAAAGATAAACGCATGGATGACTTTTTCCAGGTCAATTTTGATTTTGATTTTGGAGATGGTTCTATTTCGAAGGAAACAGGAGTGAATAACTTTTGGGATTTGTGGTTTCAAGGTTAAATCTGTATCAAATAGTTTCTGGCAGTGGACTTTATGTTAACAGACAGTGGACCAAGGGCCCTTTTAATTTGACTAATAGGGTTTGGGGGACTAAATAGTATGATTTCTGATTTAGAGTCATTGAGTTGAAGTACATTTTCTGCCTTCCAACAGTTGATATCATTAAGGTCTCAAGGGAAGGAATATCTGTGTGTCGTCTGCGTAGCAATGAAAGACATTGTGACGTTGGATGATTTGACCTAGTGTGAGTATGTATATGGAAAATAATATCAGTTGGATTTCCATTTAGTAGAAGAGGGAGGCAACTACCTCAGATACACAGTAGATGCCTTATGGGCATCAACAACACAATCACTAGTCCCGTAGTTAGATTTTATAGAGCGGTCTTGGCATTCTTGGTCTCATCTTCGGGATGGGAAATGGGATAACTTGTTGTTGTGCATGTTTGTGTATCTTTTCAGAGGGAGCACTTTGGCAGGCACCATTACCGCCCAGCAGTAAATTGCCTTGTAAATTACAGTGCAGGGGTAATAAAGCCAGATTTGTATATCACCGGGAGTGGAGACTGTGTCTGTCTTGTAAATTTAATTAAACAGCAGGTGCAAAATCAGGTCATATGGCTTTGATGTGCCCCATGTGAGAATGACAACCAGACAAAGATTCTAATACGAGCAGCATTTACATATTTTTGCATGCGGCGGGCGGCTTGTACGGAGGTAGGGGGAGCCTTGCCTATCACCTTGTTGTGTATTAAATTTCCCCCAAATTAAAAAGGATTCAAATTAGCTGTCACCTTCTATTTTAATAGATCAACAGCAAAATAAATGGTTAAGCTCTTCAAAAAGCAGCCTCTTGCTTGTTGAGAGTATGAATAAACTCAGCCATTACCAACACCTTGTGCTGAATGAAACACTTTCAGACTAATTGGCTTTTATTGCCTGCCTACTGTACATTACACAACATCAGAACTAACCCATTAGAATGCAATTAAAATACGTCTCAAGAACTTCAGCTAAACAAGATGTGACACCCCGCTAAACTAACGCCTGCAGTATGGTATATTGGAAAAACAGTTATTTTCTTGCCAACTAGAATTGTGTTTTTAATATAGATCTCCGTCTGGCTGATGTGCACTGAAGCCAAAAATCATCCTCTTATGGCTATGCTTGACCTGTGACATTGTCAACGTGCTGTCTGGGCTCCAGAAGGCCCTTTTCTGTATGTCGGTTTGAGCTCACTGCCAGAGAGCTTACGAACGTGTCAGCGGCATCAGTTGACCTGACGGCAACACCTTGGCTTGTTTCTTTTTTTTGTGTGTTGGGAGGTAGTGGTTGATAATTACCACCTAGGATGTAGCCATCTGTGCCGCCCTTTCACGGCCTGTTAAGCTCGCTTTTCAGAAAGTTTACTGTTGACAGAGGGCACGCGAGAGGAGTGAACGCCAGAGCGCGTTAAAAAGACTGCACACTCAAGCAATATTAAAAGCAGCGCTAAGGAGCTGATTACAAGCAGAAGGTGGAGGAGGAGGAGGTAAAGGAAGAAAAATAATGGGGGAAGAAGGGCGCGTGCACAGAAAACTTGCACTTATGTACAACTAGTGAGCATCAACACATTCGAACCAGGTGGAAGAGAGTATTGTCAGTATTGAGTCAGTTTCACAGTGACCTCACACAGGTTCACACTTCCTATCTTGTTTCTGTCCCAGCATGAACACTTTCCACTTGTTCCAGCTCTGTAACTTTTCATCAAACCCGTCCATCAATCAGAGCTGCCTATTGTCGTCAGCCATGAGGGACACCTGTGTTTCTGCCATAAGGTAGCAGTTATCATCAAGCTGTCGGATATCTGTCACTATGGCAGGATCTATGTGGAAACCTTCGCTGTCAAAACCTGTCAAATTTCACTGAGTCTTTAATGAGAAAAAGCCAAGTTGAAACCACAGGCGCGGACGTATGTGTGTTGTGTGTGAGAGTGAGAGATACAGCAGCATGAGGGAACAGGTGCATGGCTTGAAGCTGTGTTGGTGGTGGTGGAAGGAGCAGTAGGGGCTCAGTAAAGTACGTCATCTGTGATAGCTGACGGTTCCAGTCCCACTAATCAAACACACATCAACTGCCAGTGTCTAAAAGACACATGACTGACATAAGATAAAGAGCAGTGGGCTGGAAATTGATCCAGCTCTATTTAAAAAAACAAAAAAACTCCATGTTAAATTCACAGACAAAAATGCTTTGTTTTAACTGTAGCCTCAGGTATCTGAAAAAAATCAATTTGTTAGCTGTATAAAAAGAAAAAGTTTCTTGCTAAATCAAATATAAATAGAACATGAAAACATTTTGAGTGATTTCCCTACAGTTCACGTTCCACCTGGCAATATCGTAATCAACTTAAGCCTGTTTGTTTTGACTATGTGCTCATTGCAAACTGAATCCCTAAGGTTTTCGCTGTTCTCAGGTATGTCATCCTGACAGAAAACAGAGTTTGTTCCTTCCCTGCGGCCCTCAACAACCGTTATCCTCACCAGGCAGGCCTGCCGTCCCAACAGGCCTGTCAAAGGCCAGGTGAGGAGGCTCAGGTGAATGACCCCAGGCAAACTTCTCCCAGATAGAATCAGCAGAAAGGAGGGGAGAGTGGGGAATGAGACAGTCGGCAAGTGAAGCAGTAAAGCAAACACAGGTTGTAGAGCAAGAAGTAGGATGAAGTAGAGTTTTCTTAAGCTGTAGAGTGTGGCAAGAGGGTAAATCAAGTAAAGCTGATCATAAAAGGAGAGGAGGTATGTGATTACACATGAGGAGGGGGAGAAAGAGAGTGGAGGGGTATAAAGTTCTATCTGTGCCTCGTGTGTAATCCAGAGTGTTTAAGTTAACATTGTGACATACTGTATTAGGCCTACAACAGTTCACACAGTGCTGATTGTAAAACCCACTTAGAATTTAACATCTATTTTAATATAAACATGATTTTATGTTTTTTTAAATGTTTCATTTTCTTGCTGAATGAGATGCATGTAGCTTAATTTAGCTTTGCAAAAAGACTGGGAACAGGAAGAAATAGCTTGTCTGGCTTTGTTTAAAGGTTAAAAAAGAAGTTCACCTGTCAGTGTTAATCCTTGCCTTGAGGTTGCACGGTAATATCTTCAAGCCAGTAGAACGGGTTTGTTACCCTTGTTGTGTAGACAATCCGCACCACCAAAACTAACTACCATTTCCCAAAATCTTAAACTATTCCTATTAACCTACTATTTCAATTGTTTATCTGTTCTAAATCCTAAGGGTAAAGAAAACAAGTTGTAGTTTTACAGAATTATTTGCAGAACTTTTTTTTCACCAGTGACTTCTTAGAATCAACAGTGGTTTCCTGGCAGCCTCACAAGATACCAGGAAGACACTTTTTCGTGCCGATTAAACAAACGAGATCGGTGTTAACTAAGTTTCAGAGGTGCTGTGTGCTGGATTTTTCTTTTGTCTTTACCTTTTGGACAGAGACAGAATAGCTGTTTCCTTCTGATGTCAGTTGGTGCTAAACTAACCCTCACCTGGCTGTAGCCTCATATTTGATTGATACAAGTGTGGTATCAATCTTCTTGTCTAACTCTGAACAGGAAAGCTCATGTGTTTTTCAACTGTCCAACTTTTCCTTAAAACAGATAAAATCTTACCCTAATATTTTGAGAAATTCCATTTATCTCTGTGCCAGTGCTATTTATTAGAACAATCTAATTCATTAATTGTTGGAAGAACATCACAAATGCTGTGCATCTTTTGTTGTTGACTTGACAGGCCAGAGCCTTGTCTCGTTGAACCACAGGGAGCTAATGAGAGCTAATAGGTGTCCGTAGGCCTAAGGGACAATGAGCAGTACAACTACATGCTGGGATTAAATAGATCAGAGGCGGGACCCTGTCATCTTATGTCAGTCACTGGTTGATGTACAACGGCCGCTGGTCACAATTAGAGTCCTGTGTGCTGCGTGTGCAAGTATGAGAAATGCAAATGCCTATTATTAACCCTTAACCCCCATTGGGAGCTGGCAGGGAGCTTTGAGATTTTTATTTCAACGTGTGTTTACTTGAATCTTTCCTCCGCAGGGGCAAATGCTGCCCTTCAGCCTGATATGTCAGAAATGAGAAAAGACCCTCTAGAAAGGACAGCAATGCTCAGTGGAACAGAAGACAGTATATTTCTGTATAATCCACTGTAGACCACCCTCAGTGACACATGAGCGAACAATGAGAGGGCTGAACCTATACAGAAATAATCCCTATGTTTGACCCTAGCTGCTTTGAAATTTTGTGGTGCTGAGGATATCTTACTTTTCAAAAGTCAGTGTGTATTTCATAATTGACAAACAGGCTGTGCTATTTTAACAGCTCTCTAGTTCCCTCTTCTGGCAAGCAGATTTACCATTAACATCATGTAGTTCATAGCATTATACTCACAAAACAACTACATAATGACTTCTGCTAAACCATAGTGCTCATGAGAATTTACCTTCAGAATTCATGTGGACACTAAGATGTCTCTCACTACTGAAGTATGTTCATGAAATGATCATTGAGGTAGCTGTCAATACTAACAAGCTATGTTAAGAAAGATGAAGCAGAGGCATTTATCCAATGACATTCTTAGGTTTTGCCTCATCATCTGCAACATATTGTCTTAGTCTATCGTAGCCTTGCTCAGGGAAAAAATATGACTTAGGGATGCTTTTTTTTCCAATTCTTGTAGCATTACTGGAAGTGTAGACGTCAACACTTATGATGAACAGCAATTACCTTCATGGGTTCTTTATTCTTAAGAAATATCTTCCAGTACTTTAGGTAAGGTGTTTCGGTTTCCTTCAACTGTCACGGAAGTTGTACTTTTTTAGGTCTTGCATTAACCAGACTTGGTTCTCGACCTAGAGGTTGATACCCCTAGGACTAGTTTATATAACAGATCAGTTTTAACATGCAAGTTTAATTCACTCAAAAACAGCCATTATGAATTCTGACTATAATAATATTTTCTATGCTCTCCTGCATTTATGTTATAGGATTAGGGCTAAAGAGTTTGTTGGTTTGTTTGTGCAGAGCAGCAGAGGATGCTGATGGGGAGCAGGAAGGGGATTTGGCAGCAAGGTGTTGGACGGTAAAGCCAGAGCAGACCGGCCTGATCGGCCAGAAGCCAGCAAACATGTGACAGCAGAACCTTGTGTTCTATACAGAGCAGGTGCAAAGGCCTTGTCTCCTCTCTTTTCATCCATCCCTTTCTCAGCTTGGCCCTTTATCTTCCAAGCGATACACTCCTCCTGGTCTCTCTGTCCATCTCTTAATTTCTGTCCCCCACACACACACACACACACACCACACACCCCACACACACACACACACTCTAGCCCTGTATCATACTTCATTTGCTCCACATAACACATCAACTTCAACGCCCATCCACAAACTCTGTCACCATGATGCCCACAGATGGCAACTTCCTGTGGTCCTGCCCAGTGATTGGTGGAGAGACTTCCAAACAGAGAACAGCTGGTGAGGGATGATATATCACCGAGCATTTGCACTTTCATTTTCAGGGTTGTCTTGTTAATGCTCCCAATCCAGCATCTGGCAGGAAATAGACACAAAGGCAGAGAGAGGGAGAGAACAACCTGTTCTTTGGCAGACCTTAACAAAAGGCTGACACATGTCTGATGAACACACAGAGCTGCAATGGAACAGACAGAGCTGCCGTGAATATGATTGAAAGATGCTTGAAGCAAATATAACAAAGACAAGATAAGATGATGTGAACATTTTTCTATAAAAAGTTCATTGTTAAGAGAATTACAAGGGGAAAATATTGTTTGTCTTCTTTGTACCATAAAAAATACATTCAAAGATGTTATTGTGTTTTAGTTATTCCTGGAAAAAGCTTGTTATTTTTCTTATAGTTTACACGCTGATTTAGAAATGATGTATAACATTTTGCCAAGACTTTATATACTGTATATTATTTATACATTTTTTTATTTTATTATTTGTTTGGCAAATATTTTTTGGGGGACTATACTATGACTTTTTATGACATACTATGCTATGATATTTGACCATGACTTTTTTATGACGTTTTTATGGCATGCTTTACTATAACTATTTCTGTGACATATTAAACGACCATTTTTTTTATGGCTTTCTTTAATAAGCATACTGTCATCATTTTTTATGGCATACTTAATCTTACATTTTTTTATGTTAGACTATACTACATTTGACAATAAAATATTCTGATTCGCTTCTAACCTGGTTTCTGTACCACAGGATCACTGATTGCCTGCCTGCCTGCTGCTTTGCAACAATCCCACCCTTCCACCTCCCTTGCTCTGCCTCGTTTCACCAGGCCCCAGCTTTCCCCAACCTCTGCATCCACCAGCCCGATTCTCCCCCTTCATTCATCCTTATTCTCTGCAACCAGTCAATTCACCTTGCTTATCACTCCACCTACACATATGTATGAGTCAAGTTTGTTGTATATGCTCACACTTACTTACTAAAGTTTTTCTTTTCCTTTTTTTCGACTTACAAAATTATGTTTTAAATGTTTTTTTCAACTTACTATACCACGACTTTTTTAACATACTATACTAGGACTTTTTTCGACATATCATACTATGACTTTTTATAACTTCTTTCAACATACAAAGCTATGGATTTTTTTGGGACTTACTATACTATGGCTTTATTATGAAAGACTTTGACTTATGATATCAATAGTTTTTTCAGCATATTATACTATGACTTTTTATGTCATTTTGCGACTATGGCTTTTTTATGACTTTCCATGACTTGTTTCTACACACTTTAGTATGGCTTTTTTTATGATTTTCTTTAAACACGATACAATGATTTTTTAATACTTTTTGTGACATTCTATACTATACATTTTTGAATGGTTTTTTAATGTTTTAGCTTTTTGTTACTTTTTTTGACTATCTACAGTATAACTTTTAATGGCTCTTTTTCAACATCCAGTTTGTCTTAAAAAAAATTTGGTTTACAAAACAATTTTTTTTTAATGCTTTTTTCGACATACTATACAATTACTTTTTATGACTGTTTTGACATACTATGCTGTCGATTTTTTAAAGATTTTTTTCAACATGCTTTACTATGACATGTTTATGGCTTTTTTTTTTACAAACGTTATAATGGTTCTTTTTAGGACTTTTTTTAAACAGAAAATACTGTTACTTTTTTGACATTGTAAAGGTAGACATACTACACTATGACTTATCAATATATTATAGAATAACTTTTTTCCAACAAACTATTTCATGACTTTTCATGACTTGTTTCTACACACTATACTATGGCTTTTTTTATGGGTTTTTTCAAACACGATACGATGACCTTTGAATACTTTTTTGCGACATACTATAATATGTCTCTTTAATTACTTTTTCCAACATACTATATTATGTCTTCTAATGGATTTTTTCCAACATACTATACTTTGGTTATCAAATACCGTGACTTTTTCGACATACTTAACTATGGTTTTTTTATGACTTTTTTCAACATGCTAAGGCTTTTTTTGACATACTTTACTTTGACTATTACTTTGAGTTTTTATCACCTACATTAGTATTGTTTTTGTTTTTTTACATCTTTTGACTAATTATAATAAAATGTCAACATATACATGCTGCGGCTGGTAGCTCTCGTGAATTTTGCTACATTGTTTTGTCTTTATTTTTTGTTTTTTGATGTCTATTATTGGAGCACTAATTGCATATGACAGAATTCATTCATCAAAATTGAAAGAGCCACGCAGCCACCCACGATCGATCAACCAACCAGATCTGCTGGACCAAAAGCCACCAAACTACCCAAGGAAGAACAGGGAGGAGAGCCGAGATGGGAGCTAAGCTAACCCAGCTAGGACCTAAGGCTACTCCCAGCCTACTCCTGGCTGTCTGATGTTTGGTCGCAGAAAAATAAGATAAGATGGATGAAATAAGACTTCAGGGGAACCCAGCAACAGGAGGTCGGTGACCGTTGTGTCCACATCCTTTACCGACAGGCCGCAGGACAAAGCGCAGGATTCCAGTGGGACAAGAGGAGGTAGACTCTGTGTTAACAGCATGATGCTTGGTTGCTGAAACGTAGTCAAAGTTGATGGACATTGATTTCTTGATGTCGTATTTTATAATGTTAAGATGTTATTATCTGCCCAGAGAATTGTTTTTGTTGCTACTACATTCCTTATGTTGCAAATAAAAAAATGCACTACAGGAAATCATAACTGTTTTGTAATGTTTTGATTGCCATGTTTTTCTTGTGTTGAAAATGGGCTACAACTGCATTTCATTGTGCATCCCTGTGTTGCATAATGACAATAAATTATTGTTTTTTATTGAATCCTTTGATTGAATCCTTGAATCCTATGACTTATTTCAAAATATGATGTGGATTTTTTATGTCTTCTCGACTAACTATACTATGGCTTTTTTATTCCAATTTTATTTCAACTTACTATGCAATGACTCTATGACTTTTTCAACATACTAACTATGACTTTTTATGATTTTTAAGACGTACTATACTATGACTTCTTATGAATCTTTTCAATCTACATTATTATTTTTCTATCATTTCTTTGGACACATTTTAGTATTACTTTTTTGACATACTACACTATTACATTAGGACTTTTATAATCAAATTATGGTATGGATGTTTCATTACTTTTTTCGGTTTACTATACAATGGCTTTTATTGGACTTTCTTCTACGTATATCATGACTTTTTTAAATATACTTACCCATGACATTTAATGTCTTTTTGGACATTCTATACTAAGTTCTTTTTTATCACTTTTTTAAACATACTTTAATGTGACTTTATATAACTTTTTTCAACATACTTTATTATGCCTTTTTTGTTATTTTCTCAACTAACGTTATTATGGCGTTTCAAAAGGACTTATTTTATACATAAAATGCTGGTACTTTTTTTGACATACTATACGATCGCTTTTTAATAACTATACTACTATACTATGACTTCATATGACTTGCTTCGACATAATACGCTGTGGAATTTTTTCAACATACAATAGTGATTTTTTTCGACATACTATACTATGTTCTTTTAATATCTTTTTTTTAATCTTTACTATTCTATGACTTTTTATGGACTTTTGACTTTTTTTTTACAACTATTACTTCTTATGACTTTTTTCAACATACATTATGGCTTTTTTATGTCTTCTTTCAACATATATTAGAATTACTTTTCTTAACAATTATTTCTTATGACTTGTTATTGCATACTACACTATGGCTATTTTATGACTTTTTCTACACAAGATACTATGACTTTCTAATGACTTTTCACAGCGTACTATGATATGACTTTTCATGACTTGTTTCGACATACTTTGCTATGGATTTCTTAATAGATTTCTCATAAATAAAATTGTATGACTTTTTCAGACGTACTATATTATATGATTTTTCAACGTACTATAATTTTTTTCAGGACTTTTATGACAAACTATACTAAGACTTTTTATGACTTTTCAACATATATTATAATGGCTTTTTAATGACTTCTTTTAAAATATTCTAGAATTACTTTTTTATACACACGATACTATGACTTTTTAATACTTTTTGCAACATACTATATTACGTCTTTTTATGACTTTTCTCAATTCTGAACGACCAACCAGCCAGATCTGCTGGACCGAACGCCACTAAACTACCCAAGGAAGTAGAGCCGAGATGGAAGCTAAGCTAACCAAGCTAGGACTTAAGGCTACTCCCAGCCTGATCCTGGCTGTCATATGATGGGTTGCACAAAAATAAGATAGATGAAATGAGACTTCAGGCAATCCAAGCAACAGAGAGTCGGTGAGTGTTGTGTCCATCTTTCCATCTTTCCTGACGGGCGGGCTGCAGGACAGAGTGCAGGACTCGAGTGGGACAGTGGAGGTGGACTCTATGTTACCATCATGATGCTTTCAAGTCTATGACTTTTTCCGACATACTATACTATGACTTATTTTCGATTTTTTTCGACATACTATACTGTCTTTTTCAACATACTGTACCATGTCTTTTTCCGCATACTGAGCTGTGACTTTTTATGGACGGTTTTCCACATCCTACACAATTACTTTTTTTCGACTTTTCTCAACACACTATACGATGACTTTTTTTGACATACTAGACTATGTATTTTTTGTCCTTTTTTCGACATACTGTACTATGACTGAGTCACAGTGGTGTAGTGGTTAGCACTGTCGCCTGACAGCAAAAAGGGCCGTGGTTCAAATCCTGGGCTAGACAACCTTCTATATGACTGTGAATTTTGTACGACTGATTATACTGTGACTTTTTGCGACTTTTAATTACATACTATACTATGACTTTTTCCGACATACTATACTATGACTCATTTTGGATTTTTTTCGACATACTATACTATGTCTTTTTCCGCACACGGAGCTATGGCTTTTTATTGACGGTTTTCCACATCCTACACAATTACTTTTTTTCAACTTTTTTCAACATACTATACTATGACTTTTATCGACATACTATATTTTGACTTTTTTAACTTTTCTCGACATACAATAGTATGACTTTTTTCGACATACTATACTATGACTTTTATCAACATACTATATTATGACTTTTTTCGACATACTATATTATGACTTTTTTAACTTTTGTCGACATACAATACTATGACTTTTTTCAAAGAAAATTCGACATACAATAGTATGACTTTTTTTCGACTTTTTTCGACATACTATACTGTGTCTTTTTCCACACACGGAGCTATGGCTTTTTATGGACGGTTTTCCACATCCTACACAATTACTTTTTTTCAACTTTTTTCAACATACTATACTATGACTTTTTTGATTTTTTCCGACATACTATAATATGACTTTTTATGACATACTATACTATTACTTTTATCGACATACTATACTATGACTTTTTTAACTTTTCTCGACTTACTATACAATGACTTTTTTCAAAAAAAATTCGACATACAATAGTCTGACTTTCTTTTCAACTTTTTTTAACATACTATACTATGACTTTTTTCGACATACTATACTATGACTTTTTTCGACATACTATACTATTTTTTATGACATACTATACTATTACTTTTATATGACATACTATACTTTGACTGAGTCTCGGTGGTGTAGTGGTTAGCACTGTCGCCTGACAGGAAGAATGGCGGGGTTCAGTTCCCGGGTTAGACAACCTTCTATATGACTATGACTTCTTTTCGAATGATTATACTGTGACTTTTTGCGACTTTTAATTACATACTATACTATGACTTTTTTCGACATACTATACTATGACTTTTATCGACATACTATACTATGACTTTTTTCACTTTTTTCGACATACAATAGTATGACTTTTTTTCGACTTTTTTCGACATACTATACTATGACTTTTTATGACATACTATACTATGACTTTTATCGACATACTATACTATGACTTTTTTAACTTTTTTCGACATACAATAGTATGACTTTTTTTCGACTTTTTTTCGACATACTATACTATACTTTTTATGACATACTATACTATTACTTTTTTTCGACATACAATAGTTTGACTTTTTTTTCGGAAAAAAATTTCGACATAGAATAGTATGACTTTTTTTCGACTTTTTTCGACATACTATACTGTGTCTTTTTCCGCACACGGAGCTATGGCTTTTTATTGACGGTTTTCCACATCCTACACAATTACCTTTTTTCAACTTTTTTCAACATACTATACTATGACTTTTTTCAACATACTATACTATGATTTTTTTTTTTGACTTTTTTTTTTTGGACATACTATACTATGACTTTTTATGACATACTATACTATTACTTTTTTCGGCATACTATACGATGACTTTTTTAACTTTTTTCGACATACAATAGTATGACTTTTTTTTCAAAAAAATTCGACATACAATAGTCTGACTTTCTTTTCAACTTTTTTCAACATACTATACTATGACTTTTTTCGACATACTATACTGTGTCTTTTTCCACATACGGAGCTATGGTTTTTTATGGACGGTTTTCCACATCCTACACAATTACTTTTTTTTTTTTTCAACTTTTTTCAACATACTATACTATGACTTTTTTCGACATACTATACTATGACTTTTTTCAATTTTTTTCGACATACTATACTATGACTTTTTATGACATACTATACTATTACTTTTATCGACATACTATATTTTGACTTTTTTAACTTTTTTTCGACATACAATAGTATGACTTTTTTCAAAAAAAATTCGACATACAATAGTATGACTTTTTTTCGACTTTTTTTTCGACATACTATACTGTGTCTTTTTCCGCACACGGAGCTATGGCTTTTTATTGACGGTTTTCCACATCCTACACAATTACCTTTTTTCAACTTTTTTCAACATACTATACTATGACTTTTTTCGACATACTATACTATGACTTTTTTGATTTTTTTCGACATACTATACTATGACTTTTTATGACATACTATACTATGACTTTTATGACATACTATACTATGACTTTTTTCACTTTTTTCGACATACAATAGTATGACTTTTTTCGATTTTTTTCGACATACTATACTATGACTTTTTATGACATACTATACTATTACTTTTATCGACATACTATATTATGACTTTTTAACTTTTATCGACATACAATAGTATGACTTTTTTCAAAAAAAATTCGACATACAATAGTCTGACTTTCTTTTCAACTTTTTTCAACATACTATACTATGACTTTTTTCGACATACTATACTATGACTTTTTTTGATTTTTTTCGACATACTATACTATGACTTTTTATGACATACTATACTATTACTTTTATCGACATACTATACTATGACTGAGTCACAGTGGTGTAGTGGTTAGCACTGTCGCCTGACAGGAAGAATGGACGGGGTTCAGTTCCCGGGCTAGACAACCTTCTATATGATTATGACTTCTTTTCGAATGATTATACTGTGACTTTTTACAACTTTTAATTACATACTATACTATGACTTTTTTCGACATACTATACTATGACTTTTTATGACATACTATACTATTACTTTTATCGACATACTATACTTTGACTGAGTCTCGGTGGTGTAGTGGTTAGCGCTGTCGCCTGACAGGAAGAATGGCCGGGGTTCAGTTCCCGGGTTAGACAACCTTCTATATGACTATGACTTCTTTTCGAATGATTATACTGTGACTTTTTGCGAGTTTTAATTACATACTATACTATGACTTTTTTCGACATACTATACTATGACTTTTTTTGATTTTTTTGGACATACTATACTATGACTTTTTATGACATACTATACTATGACTTTTATCGACATACTATACTATGACTTTTTTCAGTTTTTTTTCGACATACAATAGTATGACTTTTTTTCGATTTTTTCGACATACTATACTATGACTTTTTATGACATACTATACTATGACTTTTATCGACATACTATACTATGACTTTTTTCACTTTTTTCGACATACAATAGTATGACTTTTTTTCGATTTTTTTCGACATACTATACTATTTTTTATGACATACTATACTATGACTTTTTATGACATACTATACTATTACTTTTTCGACATACAATAGTTATGACTTTTTTTTCAACTTTTCGACATACAATAGTATGACTTTTTTTCGACTTTTTTCGACATACTATACTGTGTCTTTTTCCGACACACGGAGCTATGGCTTTTTATTGACGGTTTTCCACATCCTACACAATTACCTTTTTTCAACTTTTTTCAACATACTATACTATGACTTTTTTCAACATACTATACTATGACTTTTTTTGATTTTTTTGGACATACTATACTATGACTTTTTATGACATACTATACTATGACTTTTATCGACATACTATATTTTGACTTTTTTAACTTTTTATCGACATACAATAGTATGACTTTTTTCAAAACTTTTTCGACATACAATAGTCTGACTTTCTTTTCAACTTTTTTCAACATACTATACTATGACTTTTTTCGACATACTATACTGTGTCTTTTTCCACATACGGAGCTATGGTTTTTTATGGACGGTTTTCCACATCCTACACAATTACTTTTTTTTTTTCAACTTTTTTCGACATACTATACTATGACTTTTTTCGACATACTATACTATGACTTTTTTCAATTTTTTTCGACATACTATACTATGACTTTTTATGACATACTATACTATTACTTTTATCGACATACTATATTTTGACTTTTTTAACTTTTCTCGACATACAATAGTATGACTTTTTTTCAAAAAAAATTCGACATACAATAGTATGACTTTTTTCGACTTTTTTTCGACATACAATAGTATGACATACTATACTGTGTCTTTTTCCGCACACGGAGCTATGGCTTTTTATTGACGGTTTTCCACATCCTACACAATTACCTTTTTTCAACTTTTTTCAACATACTATACTATGACTTTTTTGGACATACTATACTATGACTTTTTTGGATTATTTTGGACATACTATACTATGACTTTTTATGACATACTATACTATGACTTTTATCGACATACTATACTATGACTTTTTTCACTTTTTTCGACATACAATAGTATGACTTTTTTCGATTTTTTTCGACATACTATACTATGACTTTTTATGACATCTATACTATTACTTTTATCGACATACTATATTATGACTTTTTTAACTTTTATCGACATACAATAGTATGACTTTTTTTCAACTTTTTTCAACATACTATACTATGACTTTTTTTTTTTCGACATACTATACTATGACTTTTTTTGATTTTTTTCGACATACTATACTATAACTTTTTATGACATACTATACTATTACTTTTATCGACATACTATACTATGACTGAGTCACAGTGGTGTAGTGGTTAGCACTGTCGCCTGACAGGAAGAATGGCCGGGGTTCAGTTCCCGGGCTAGACAACCTTCTATATGACTATGACTTCTTTTCGAATGATTATACTGTGACTTTTTGCGACTTTTAATTACATACTATACTATGACTTTTTTCGACATACTATACTATGACATACTATACTATACTATTTTTATCGACATACTATACTTTGACTGAGTCTCGGTGGTGTAGTGGTTAGTTACTTCGCCTGACAGGAAGAATGGACGGGGTTCAGTTCCCATTTTTTATGGCCGGGGTTCAGTTCCCGGGTTACAACCTTCTATATGACTATGACTTCTTTTCGAATGATTATACTGTGACTTTTTGCGAGTTTTAATTACATACTATACTATGACTTTTTTCGACATACTATACTATGACTTTTTTGGATACTATTTTTTTGGACATACTATACTATGACTTTTTTGACATACTATACTATATACTTGACTTTTTATCGACATACTATACTATGACTATTTTTTCACTTTTTTCGACATACAATAGTATGACTTTTTTTTTCGACTATTTTTTCGACATACTATACTATGACTTTTTATGACATACTATACTATTACTTTTATCGACATACTATATTATGACTTTTTTAACTTTTATCGACATACAATAGTATGACTTTTTTCAAAAAAATTCGACATACAATAGTCTGACTTTTTTTCAACATTTTTTCAACATACTATACTATGACTTTTTTCGACATACTATACTGTGTCTTTTTCCACATACGGAGCTATGGTTTTTTATGGACGGTTTTCCACATCCTACACAATTACTTTTTTCAACTTTTTTCGACATACTATACTATGACTTTTTTTTCGACATACTATACTATGACTTTTTTCGATTTTTTTCGACATACTATACTATGACTTTTTATGACATACTATACTATTACTTTTATCGACATACTATATTTTGACTTTTTTAACTTTTCTCGACATACAATAGTATGACTTTTTTCAAAAAAAATTCGACATACAATAGTATGACTTTTTTTCGACTTTTTTCGACATACTATACTGTGTCTTTTTCCGCACACGGAGCTATGGCTTTTTATTGACGGTTTTCCACATCCTACACAATTACCTTTTTTCAACTTTTTTCAACATACTATACTATGACTTTTTTCGACATACTATACTATGACTTTTTTTGATTTTTTTGGACATACTATACTATGACTTTTTATGACATACTATACTATGACTTTTATCGACATACTATACTATGACTTTTTTCACTTTTTTCGACATACAATAGTATGACTTTTTTTCGATTTTTTTCGACATACTATACTATGACTTTTTTTATGACATACTATACTATTACTTTTATCGACATACTATATTATGACTTTTTTTTAACTTTTTCGACATACAATAGTATGACTTTTTTCAAAAAAAATTCGACATACAATAGTCTGACTTTCTTTTCAACTTTTTTCAACATACTATACTATGACTTTTTTCGACATACTATACTATGACATTTTTTGATTTTTTTCGACATACTATACTATGACTTTTTATGACATACTATACTATTACTTTTATCGACATACTATACTATGACTGAGTCACGGTGGTGTAGTGGTTAGCACTGTCGCCTGACAGGAAGAATGGCCGGGGTTCAGTTCCCGGGCTAGACAACCTTCTATATGACTATGACTTCTTTTCGAATGATTATACTGTGACTTTTTGCGACTTTTAATTACATACTATACTATGACTTTTTTCGACATACTATACTATGACTTTTTATGACATACTATACTATTACTTTTATCGACATACTATACTATGACTGAGTACGGTGGTGTAGTTTAGCACTGTCGCATACAGGAACTATGGACGGGGTTCAGTTCCTTTTTAGACAATTCTATATGACTATGACTTTTTTTTTCGACATATTATACTATGACTTTTACTATGACTTTTTTTAATTACATACTATGACTTTTTATGACATACTATTTTATGACTTTTTTGGACATACTATACTATGACTTTTTTGGACTTTTTTTGGACATACTATACTATGACTTTTTATGACATACTATACTATGACTTTTTTCGACATACTATACTGTGTCTTTTTCCACATACGGAGCTATGGTTTTTTATGGACGGTTTTCCACATCCTACACAATTACTTTTTTTCAACTTTTTTCGACATACTATACTATGACTTTTTTTTTTCGACATTTTTTCGACATACTATACTATGACTTTTTTCGATTTTTTTCGACATACTATACTATGACTTTTTATGACATACTATACTATTACTTTTATCGACATACTATATTTTGACTTTAACTTTTCTCGACATACAATAGTATGACTTTTTTCAAAAAAAAATTCGACATACAATAGTATGACTTTTTTTCGACTTTTTTTCGACATACTATACTGTGTCTTTTTCCGCACACGGAGCTATGGCTTTTTATTGACGGTTTTCCACATCCTACACAATTACCTTTTTTCAACTTTTTTCAACATACTATACTATGACTTTTTTTCGACATACTATACTATGACTTTTTTTGATTTTTTTGGACATACTATACTATGACTTTTTATGACATACTATACTATGACTTTTATCGACATACTATACTATGACTTTTTTCACTTTTTTCGACATACAATAGTATGACTTTTTTCGATTTTTTTCGACATACTATACTATGACTTTTTATGACATACTATACTCTTACTTTTATCGACATACTATATTATGACTTTTTTAACTTTTATCGACATACAATAGTATGACTTTTTTCAAAAAAATTCGACATACAATAGTCTGACTTTTTTTTTTCAACTTTTTTTAACATACTATACTATGACTTTTTTCGACATACTATACTATGACTTTTTTTGATTTTTTTCGACATACTATACTATAACTTTTTATGACATACTATACTATTACTTTTATCGACATACTATACTTTGACTGAGTCACGGTGGTGTAGTGGTTAGCACTGTCGCCTGACAGGAAGAATGGCCGGGGTTCAGTTCCCGGGTTAGACAACCTTCTATATGACCATGACTTCTTTTCGAATGATTATACTGTGACTTTTTGCGAGTTTTAATTACATACTATACTATGACTTTTTTCGACATACTATACTATGACTTTTTTTCGATTTTTTTCGACATACTATACTATGACTTTTTATGACATACTATACTATGACTTTTATCGACATACTATATTCTGACTTTTTTAACTTTTCTCGACATACAATAGTATGACTTTTTTCAATTTTTTCGACATACAATAGTATGACTTTTTTTCAACTTTTTTCAACATACTATACTATGACTTTTTTTTTGACATACTATACTGTGTCTTTTTCCACATACGGAGCTATGGTTTTTTATGGACGGTTTTCCACATCCTACACAATTACTTTTTTTCAACTTTTTTCGACATACTATACTATGACTTTTTTCGACATACTATACTATGACTTTTTTCGATTTTTTTCGACATACTATACTATGACTTTTTATGACATACTATACTATTACTTTTATCGACATACTATATTTTGACTTTTTTAACTTTTTCGACATACAATAGTATGACTTTTTTCAAAAAAATTCGACATACAATAGTATGACTTTTTTTTCGACTTTTTCGACATACTATACTGTGTCTTTTTCCGCACACGGAGCTATGGCTTTTTATTGACGGTTTTCCACATCCTACACAATTACCTTTTTTCAACTTTTTTCAACATACTATACTATGACTTTTTTTTCGACATACTATACTATGACTTTTTTTGATTTTTTTGGACATACTATACTATGACTTTTTATGACATACTATACTATGACTTTTATCGACATACTATACTATGACTTTTTTCACTTTTTTCGACATACAATAGTATGACTTTTTTTCGATTTTTTTCGACATACTATACTATGACTTTTTATGACATACTATACTATTACTTTTATCGACATACTATATTATGACTTTTTTAACTTTTATCGACATACAATAGTATGACTTTTTTCAAAAAAAATTCGACATACAATAGTCTTACTTTCTTTTCAACTTTTTTCAACATACTATACTATGACTTTTTTCGACATACTATACTATGACTTTTTTGTTTTTTTCGACATACTATACTATGACTTTTTATGACATACTATACTATTACTTTTTTCGACATACTATACTATGACTGAGTCACGGTGGTGTAGTGGTTAGCACTGTCGCCTGACAGGAAGAATGACGGGGTTCAGTTCCCGGGCTAGACAACCTTCTATATGACTATGACTTCTTTTCGAATGATACTATACTGTGACTTTTTGCGACATTTTAATTACATACTATACTATGACTTTTTTTTTCGACATACTATACTATGACTTTTTTGGATTTTTTTGGACATACTATACTATGACTTTTTATGACATACTATACTATGACTTTTATCGACATACTATATTATGACTTTTTTAACTTTTATCGACATACAATAGTATGACTTTTTTCAAAAAAAATTCGACATACAATAGTATGACTTTTTTTCGACTTTTTTCAACATACTATACTATGACTTTTTTGACATACTATACTGTGTCTTTTTCCACATACGGAGCTATGGTTTTTTATGGACGGTTTTCCACATCCTACACAATTACTTTTTTTCAACTTTTTTTCAACATACTATACTATGACTTTTTTCGACATACTATACTATGACTTTTTTCGACTTTTTTTTTTTTCGACATACTATACTATGACTTTTTATGACATACTATACTATTACTTTTATCGACATACTATATTTTGACTTTTTTAACTTTCTCGACATACAATAGTATGACTTTTTTCAAAAAAAATTCGACATACAATAGTATGACTTTTTTTCGACTTTTTTCGACATACTATACTGTGTCTTTTTCCGCACACGGAGCTATGGCTTTTTATTGACGGTTTTCCACATCCTACACAATTACCTTTTTTCAACTTTTTTCAACATACTATACTATGACTTTTTTCGACATACTATACTATGACTTTTTTTGATTTTTTTGGACATACTATACTATGACTTTTTATGACATACTATACTATGACTTTTATCGACATACTATACTATGACTTTTTTCACTTTTTTTCGACATACAATAGTATGACTTTTTTCGATTTTTTCGACATACTATACTATGACTTTTTATGACATACTATACTATTACTTTTATCGACATACTATATTATGACTTTTTTAACTTTTATCGACATACAATAGTATGACTTTTTTCAAAAAAATTCGACATACAATAGTCTGACTTTCTTTTCAACTTTTTTTCAACATACTATACTATGACTTTTTTCGACATACTATACTATGACTTTTTTTGATTTTTTTCGACATACTATACTATAACTTTTTATGACATACTATACTATTACTTTTATCGACATACTATACTATGACTGAGTCACGGTGGTGTAGTGGTTAGCACTGTCGCCTGACAGGAAGAATGGCCGGGGTTCAGTTCCCGGGCTAGACAACCTTCTATATGACTATGACTTCTTTTCGAATGATTATACTGTGACTTTTTGCGACTTTTAATTACATACTATACTATGACTTTTTTCGACATACTATACTATGACTTTTTATGACATACTATACTATTACTTTTATCGACATACTATACTTTGACTGAGTCTCGGTGGTGTAGTGGTTAGCGCTGTCGCCTGACAGGAAGAATGGCCGGGGTTCAGTTCCCGGGTTAGACAACCTTCTATATGACTATGACTTCTTTTCGAATGATTATACTGTGACTTTTTGCGAGTTTTAATTACATACTATACTATGACTTTTTTCGACATACTATACTATGACTTTTTTGGATTTTTTTGGACATACTATACTATGACTTTTTATGACATACTATACTATTACTTTTATCGACATACTATATTATGACTTTTTTAACTTTTATCGACATACAATAGTATGACTTTTTTCAAAAAAAATTCGACATACAATAGTCTGACTTTTCAACTTTTTTCAACATACTATACTATGACTTTTTTCGACATACTATACTGTGTCTTTTTCCACATACGGAGCTATGGTTTTTTATGGACGGTTTTCCACATCCTACACAATTACTTTTTTTCAACTTTTTTCGACATACTATACTATGACTTTTTTCGATTTTTTTCGACATACTATACTATGACTTTTTTTTTATGACATACTTTTTATACATATATACTATTTTTTATCGACATACTATATTATGACTTTTTTTTACTATTTTTTATCGACATACTATATTATGACTTTTTTTCGACATACAATAGTATGACTTTTTTCAAAAAAATTCGACATACAATAGTATGACTTTTTTTTTTCGACTTTTTTTCGACATACTATACTGTGTCTTTTTCCGCACACGGAGCTATGGCTTTTTATTGACGGTTTTCCACATCCTACACAATTACCTTTTTTCAACTTTTTTCAACATACTATACTATGACTTTTTTCGACATACTATACTATGACTTTTTTTGATTTTTTTGGACATACTATACTATGACTTTTTATGACATACTATACTATGACTTTTATCGACATACTATACTATGACTTTTTTCACTTTTTTCGACATACAATAGTATGACTTTTTTTCGATTTTTTTCGACATACTATACTATGACTTTTTATGACATACTATACTATTACTTTTATCGACATACTATATTATGACTTTTTTAACTTTTATCGACATACAATAGTATGACTTTTTTCAAAAAAATTCGACATACAATAGTCTTACTTTCTTTTCAACTTTTTTCAACATACTATACTATTTTTTTCGACATACTATACTATGACTTTTTTTGATTTTTTTCGACATACTATACTATGACTTTTTATGACATACTATACTATTACTTTTATCGACATACTATACTTTGACTGAGTCTCGGTGGTGTAGTGGTTAGCGCTGTCGCCTGACAGGAAGAATGGCCGGGGTTCAGTTCCCGGGTTAGACAACCTTCTATATGACCATGACTTCTTTTCGAATGATTATACTGTATGACTGTTTTTTACATACTATTTGACTTTTTTCGACATACTATACTATGACTTTTTTGGACATACTATACTATGACTTTTTATGACATACTATACTATTACTTTTATCGACATACTATATTTTGACTTTTTTAACTTTTCTCGACATACAATAGTATGACTTTTTTTTTCAAAAAAAAATTCGACATACAATAGTATGACTTTTTTTCGACTTTTTTTCGACATACTATACTGTGTCTTTTTCCGCACACGGAGCTATGGCTTTTTATTGACGGTTTTCCACATCCTACACAATTACCTTTTTTCAACTTTTTTCAACATACTATACTATGACTTTTTTCGACATACTATACTATGACTTTTTTTTGATTTTTTTGGACATACTATACTATGACTTTTTATGACATACTATACTATGACTTTTATCGACATACTATACTATGACTTTTTTAACTTTTTCGACATACAATAGTATGACTTTTTTCAAAAAAAAAAATTTTTTTCGACATACAATATACTTTTTTTGACTTTTTTGACATACTATACTATGACTTTTTCGACATACTATACTATGACTTTTTTGATTTTTTTCGACATACTATACTTTTATGACTTTTTTTATACTATGACTTTTATGACATACTATACTATGACTTTTTTCGACATACTATACTATGACTTTTTTACTATGACTTTTTTGACATTATACTATGACTTTTTTTTTTTTCAACATACTATATGACTTTTTTCGACATACTATACTATGACTTTTTTTGATTTTTTTCGACATACTATACTATGACTTTTTATGACATACTATACTATTACTTTTATCGACATACTATACTATGACTGAGTCTCGGTGGTGTAGTGGTGTAGTGGCAACACTGTCGCCTGACAGGAAGAATGGCCGGGGTTCAGTTCCCAGGTTAGACAACCTTCTATATGACCATGACTTTTTTCGACATGATTATACTGTGACTTTTTTTCGACTTTTAATTACATTATTATGACTTTTTTCGACATACTATACTATGACTTTTTTGGATTTTTTTGGACATACTATACTATGACTTTTTATGACATACTATACTATTACTTTTATCGACATACTATATTTTGACTTTTTTAACTTTTCTCGACATACAATAGTATGACTTTTTAAAAAAATTCGACATACAATAGTATGACTTTTTTTTCGACTTTTTTCGACATACTATACTGTGTCTTTTTCCGCACACGGAGCTATGGCTTTTTATTGACGGTTTTCCACATCCTACACAATTACCTTTTTTCAACTTTTTTCAACATACTATACTATGACTTTTTTCGACATACTATACTATGACTTTTTTTGATTTTTTTGGACATACTATACTATGACTTTTTATGACATACTATACTATGACTTTTATCGACATACTACTACTATGACTTTTTTCACTTTTTTCGACATACAATAGTATGACTTTTTTTTTTCGATTTTTTCGACATACTATACTATGACTTTTTATGACATACTATACTATTACTTTTATCGACATACTATATTATGACTTTTTTAACTTTTATCGACATACAATAGTATGACAATTTTTTCCAAAAAAATTCGACATACAATAGTCTGACTTTCTTTTCAACTTTTTTCAACATACTATACTATGACTTTTTTCGACATACTATACTATGACTTTTTTTGATTTTTTTCGACATACTATACTATAACTTTTTATGACATACTATACTATTACTTTTATCGACATACTATACTATGACTGAGTCACGGTGGTGTAGTGGTTAGCACTGTCGCCTGACAGGAAGAATGGACGGGGTTCAGTTCCCGGGCTAGACAACCTTCTATATGACTATGACTTCTTTTCGAATGATTATACTGTGACTTTTTGCGACTTTTAATTACATACTATACTATTGACTTTTTTCGACATACTATACTATGACTTTTTTTTTATGACATACTATACTATTACTTTTATCGACATACTATACTTTGACTGAGTCTCGGTGGTGTAGTGGTTAGCACTGTCGCCTGACAGGAAGAACGGCCGGGGTTCAGTTCCCGGGCTAGACAACCTTCTATATGACTATGACTTTTTTCGAATGATTATACTGTGACTTTTTTCGAGTTTTAATTACATACTATACTATGACTTTTTTTTTTCGACATACTATACTATGACTTTTTTGGATTTTTTGGACATACTATACTATGACTTTTTATGACATACTATACTATTACTTTTATCGACATACTATATTATGACTTTTTTAACTTTTTCGACATACAATAGTATGACTTTTTTCAAAAAACTTTTTCGACATACAATAGTATGACTTTCTTTTCAACTTTTTTCAACATACTATACTATGACTTTTTTCGACATACTATACTGTGTCTTTTTTTTTTCCACATACGGAGCTATGGTTTTTTATGGACGGTTTTCCACATCCTACACAATTACTTTTTTTTTTTTCGACATACTATACTATTTTTTCGACATACTATACTATGACTATTTTTTTCGATTTTTTTCGACATACTATACTATGACTTTTTATGACATACTATACTATTACTTTTATCGACATACTATATTTTGACTTTTTTAACTTTTCTCGACATACAATAGTATGACTTTTTTCAAAAAATTCGACATACAATAGTATGACTTTTTTTTCGACTTTTTTCGACATACTATACTGTGTCTTTTTCCGCACACGGAGCTATGGCTTTTTATTGACGGTTTTCCACATCCTACACAATTACCTTTTTTCAACTTTTTTCAACATACTATACTATGACTTTTTTTTCGACATACTATACTATGACTTTTTTTGATTTTTTTGGACATACTATACTATGACTTTTTATGACATACTATACTATGACTTTTATCGACATACTATACTATGACTTTTTTCACTTTTTTTTCGACATACAATAGTATGACTTTTTTTCGATTTTTTCGACATACTATACTATGACTTTTTATGACATACTATACTATTACTTTTATCGACATACTATATTATGACTTTTTTAACTTTTATCGACATACAATAGTATGACTTTTTTCAAAAAAAAAATTCGACATACAATAGTCTGACTTTCTTTTCAACTTTTTTCAACATACTATACTATGACTTTTTTCGACATACTATACTATGACTTTTTTTGATTTTTTTCGACATACTATACTATGACTTTTTATGACATACTATACTATTACTTTTATCGACATACTATACTTTGACTGAGTCTCGGTGGTGTAGTGGTTAGCACTGTCGCCTGACAGGAAGAATGGCCGGGGTTCAGTTCCCAGGTTAGACAACCTTCTATATGACTATGACTTCTTTTTTGATTATACTGTGACTTTTTCGAGTTTTAATTACATACTATACTATGACTTTTTTTTTGGACATACTATACTATGACTTTTTATGACATACTATACTATTACTTTTATCGACATACTATATTTTGACTTTTTTAACTTTTCTCGACATACAATAGTATGACTTTTTTCAAAAAAAATTCGACATACAATAGTATGACTTTTTTTCGACTTTTTTCGACATACTATACTGTGTCTTTTTCCACACACGGAGCTATGGCTTTTTATTGACGGTTTTCCACATCCTACACAATTACCTTTTTTCAACTTTTTTCAACATACTATACTATGACTTTTTTCGACATACTATACTATGACTTTTTTTGATTTTTTTGGACATACTATACTATGACTTTTTATGACATACTATACTATGACTTTTATCGACATACTATACTATGACTTTTTTAACTTTTTCGACATACAATAGTATGACTTTTTTTTTTTTTTCGACATACAATATACTTTTGACTTTTTTGACATACTATACTATGACTTTTTTCGACATACTATACTATGACGGTTTTTTTTTTTTTGATTTTTTTCGACATACTATACTATGACTTTTTTGACATACTATACTATTACTTTTTTTTTGACTTTTTTGACATACTATACTATGACTTTTTTCGACATACTATACTATGACTTTTTTTGACTTTTTTTCGACATACTATACTATGACTTTTTTGATTTTTTTTTACTATGACTTTTTATGACATACTATACTATTACTTTTATCGACATACTATACTTTGACTGAGTCTCGGTGGTGTAGTGGTTAGCACTTCGCCTGACAGGAAGAATACGGGGTTCAGTTCCCATGACTTTTTTTAGACAACCTTCTATATGACCATGACTTTTTTCGAATGATTATACTGTGACTTTTTTTTTTCGATACTATGACTTTTTAATACTATACTATACTTTGATTTTTTTCGACATACTATACTATGACTTTTTATGACATACTATACTATTACTTTTATCGACATACTATATTTTGACTTTTTTAACTTTTCTCGACATACAATAGTATGACTTTTTAAAAAAAAATTCGACATACAATAGTATGACTTTTTTTCGACTTTTTTCGACATACTATACTGTGTCTTTTTCCGCACACGGAGCTATGGCTTTTTATTGACGGTTTTCCACATCCTACACAATTACCTTTTTTCAACTTTTTTCAACATACTATACTATGACTTTTTTCGACATACTATACTATGACTTTTTTTGATTTTTTTGGACATACTATACTATGACTTTTTATGACATACTATACTATGACTTTTATCGACATACTATACTATGACTTTTTTCACTTTTTTCGACATACAATAGTATGACTTTTTTCGATTTTTTTCGACATACTATACTATGACTTTTTATGACATACTATACTATTACTTTTATCGACATACTATATTATGACTTTTTTAACTTTTATCGACATACAATAGTATGACTTTTTTCCAAAAAAATTCGACATACAATAGTCTGACTTTCTTTTCAACTTTTTTCAACATACTATACTATGACTTTTTTCGACATACTATACTATGACTTTTTTTGATTTTTTTCGACATACTATACTATAACTTTTTATGACATACTATACTATTACTTTTATCGACATACTATACTATGACTGAGTCACGGTGGTGTAGTGGTTAGCACTGTCGCCTGACAGGAAGAATGGCCGGGGTTCAGTTCCCGGGCTAGACAACCTTCTATATGACTATGACTTCTTTTCGAATGATTATACTGTGACTTTTTGCGACTTTTAATTACATACTATACTATGACTTTTTTCGACATACTATACTATGACTTTTTATGACATACTATACTATTACTTTTATCGACATACTATACTTTGACTGAGTCTCGGTGGTGTAGTGGTTAGCGCTGTCGCCTGACAGGAAGAATGGCCGGGGTTCAGTTCCCGGGTTAGACAACCTTCTATATGACTATGACTTCTTTTCGAATGATTATACTGTGACTTTTTGCGAGTTTTAATTACATACTATACTATGACTTTTTTGGACATACTATACTATGACTTTTTTGGATTTTTTTGGACATACTATACTATGACTTTTTATGACATACTATACTATGACTTTTATCGACATACTATACTATGACTTTTTTCACTTTTTTCGACATACAATAGTATGACTTTTTTTCGATTTTTTTCGACATACTATACTATGACTTTTTATGACATACTATACTATTACTTTTATCGACATACTATATTATGACTTTTTTAACTTTTATCGACATACAATAGTATGACTTTTTTCAAAAAAAATTCGACATACAATAGTCTGACTTTTTTTCAACTTTTTTCAACATACTATACTATGACTTTTTTCGACATACTATACTGTGTCTTTTTCCACATACGGAGCTATGGTTTTTTATGGACGGTTTTCCACATCCTACACAATTACTTTTTTTCAACTTTTTTCGACATACTATACTATGACTTTTTTCGACATACTATACTATGACTTTTTTTTTTCGATTTTTTCGACATACGACATACTATACTATGACTTTTTATGACATACTATACTATTACTTTTATCGACATACTATATTTTGACTTTTTTAACTTTTCTCGACATACAATAGTATGACTTTTTTCAAAAAAAATTCGACATACAATAGTATGACTTTTTTTCGACTTTTTTTCGACATACTATACTGTGTCTTTTTCCGCACACGGAGCTATGGCTTTTTATTGACGGTTTTCCACATCCTACACAATTACCTTTTTTCAACTTTTTTCAACATACTATACTATGACTTTTTTTTTTTTTCGACATACTATACTATGACTTTTTTGATTTTTTTGGACATACTATACTATGACTTTTTATGACATACTATACTATGACTTTTATCGACATACTATACTATGACTTTTTTCACTTTTTTCGACATACAATAGTATGACTTTTTTCGATTTTTTTCGACATACTATACTATGACTTTTTATGACATACTATACTCTTACTTTTATCGACATACTATATTATGACTTTTTTAACTTTTATCGACATACAATAGTATGACTTTTTTCAAAAAAAATTCGACATACAATAGTCTGACTTTCTTTTCAACTTTTTTCAACATACTATACTATGACTTTTTTCGACATACTATACTATGACTTTTTTTGACTTTTTTTTTTTTCGACATACTATACTATAACTTTTTATGACATACTATACTATTACTTTTATCGACATACTATACTATGACTGAGTCACGGTGGTGTAGTGGTTAGCGCTGTCGCCTGACAGGAAGAATGGCCGGGGTTCAGTTCCCGGGTTAGACAACCTTCTATATGACCATGACTTCTTTTCGAATGATTATACTGTGACTTTTTTTTTTGCGACTTTTAATTACATACTATACTATGACTTTTTTCGACATACTATACTATGACTTTTTATGACATACTATACTATTACTTTTATCGACATACTATACTTTGACTGAGTCTCGGTGGTGTAGTGGTTAGCACTGTCGCCTGACAGGAAGAATATACGGGGTTCAGTTCCCTTTTTAGACAACCTTCTATATGACTATGACTTCTTTTCGAATATTATACTATGACTTTTTGCGAGTTTTAATTACATACTATACTATACTATACTATTTTTTGACATACTATACTATTTTTTTGACTTTTTTTATACTATGACATACTATACTATGACTTTTTTTTTATCGACATACATACTATGACTTTTTATGACATACTTTTATCGACATACTATATTATGACTTTTTTAACTTTTATCGACATACAATAGTATGACTTTTTTCAAAAAAAATTCGACATACAATAGTCTGACTTTCTTTTCAACTTTTTTCAACATACTATACTATGACTTTTTTCGACATACTATACTGTGTCTTTTTCCACATACGGAGCTATGGTTTTTTATGGACGGTTTTCCACATCCTACACAATTACTTTTTTTCAACTTTTTTCAACATACTATACTATGACTTTTTTTTTTCGACATACTATACTATGACTTTTTTCGATTTTTTTCGACATACTATACTATGACTTTTTATGACATACTATACTATTACTTTTATCGACATACTATATTTTGACTTTTTTAACTTTTCTCGACATACAATAGTATGACTTTTTTCAAAAACATTTTCGACATACAATAGTATGACTTTTTTTCGACTTTTTTCGACATACTATACTGTGTCTTTTTCCGCACACGGAGCTATGGCTTTTTATTGACGGTTTTCCACATCCTACACAATTACCTTTTTTCAACTTTTTTCAACATACTATACTATGACTTTTTTCGACATACTATACTATGACTTTTTTTGATTTTTTTGGACATACTATACTATGACTTTTTATGACATACTATACTATGACTTTTATCGACATACTATACTATGACTTTTTTCACTTTTTTCGACATACAATAGTATGACTTTTTTTCGATTTTTTTCGACATACTATACTATGACTTTTTATGACATACTATACTATTACTTTTATCGACATACTATATTATGACTTTTTTAACTTTTATCGACATACAATAGTATGACTTTTTTCAAAAAAATTCGACATACAATAGTCTGACTTTCTTTTCAACTTTTTTCAACATACTATACTATGACTTTTTTCGACATACTATACTATGACTTTTTTTGATTTTTTTCGACATACTATACTATGACTTTTTATGACATACTATACTATTACTTTTATCGACATACTATACTATGACTGAGTCACGGTGGTGTAGTGGTTAGCACTGTCGCCTGACAGGAAGAATGGCCGGGGTTCAGTTCCCGGGCTAGACAACCTTCTATATGACTATGACTTCTTTTCGAATGATTATACTGTGACTTTTTGCGACTTTTAATTACATACTATACTATGACTTTTTTCGACATACTATACTATGACTTTTTTGATTTTTTTATGACATACTATACTATTACTTTTTTATCGACATACTATACTTTGACTGAGTCTCGGTGGTGTAGTGGTTAGCGCATCGCCTGACAGGAAGAATGGACGGGGTTCAGTTCCCGGGTTAGACAACCTTCTATATGACTATGACTTCTTTTCGAATGATTATACTGTGACTTTTGCGAGTTTTAATTACATACTATACTATGACTTTTTTCGACATACTATACTATGACTTTTTTGGATTTTTTTGGACATACTATACTATGACTTTTTATGACATACTATACTATGACTTTTATCGACATACTATACTATGACTTTTTTCACTTTTTTCGACATACAATAGTATGACTTTTTTTCGATTTTTTTCGACATACTATACTATGACTTTTTATGACATACTATACTATTACTTTTATCGACATACTATATTATGACTTTTTTAACTTTTATCGACATACAATAGTATGACTTTTTTCAAAAAAAAAATTCGACATACAATAGTCTGACTTTTTTTTTTTTCAACATACTATACTATTTTTTCAACATACTATACTATGACTTTTTTCGACATACTATACTGTGTCTTTTTCCACATACGGAGCTATGGTTTTTTATGGACGGTTTTCCACATCCTACACAATTACTTTTTTTCAACTTTTTTCGACATACTATACTATGACTTTTTTTTTCGACATACATACAATACTATGACTTTTTTGATTTTTTTTTTTTGATTTTTTTTGACATACTATACTATGACTTTTTATGACATACTATACTATTACTTTTATCGACATACTATATTTTGACTTTTTTAACTTTTCTCGACATACAATAGTATGACTTTTTTCAAAAAATTTTTTTCGACATACAATAGTATGACTTTTTTTCGACTTTTTTCGACATACTATACTGTGTACTTTTTCTTTTTCGACATACGGAGCTATGGCTTTTTATTGACGGTTTTCCACATCCTACACAATTACCTTTTTTCAACTTTTTTCAACATACTATACTATGACTTTTTTCGACATACTATACTATGACTTTTTTTGATTTTTTTGGACATACTATACTATGACTTTTTATGACATACTATACTATGACTTTTATCGACATACTATACTATGACTTTTTTCACTTTTTTTTCGACATACAATAGTATGACTTTTTTTCGATTTTTTTCGACATACTATACTATGACTTTTTATGACATACTATACTATTACTTTTATCGACATACTATATTATGACTTTTTTAACTTTTATCGACATACAATAGTATGACTTTTTTCAAAAAATATTCGACATACAATAGTCTGACTTTCTTTTCAACTTTTTTTAACATACTATACTATGACTTTTTTCGACATACTATACTGTGTCTTTTTCCGCACACGGAGCTATGGCTTTTTATTGACGGTTTTCCACATCCTACACAATTACCTTTTTTCAACTTTTTTCAACATACTATACTATGACTTTTTTCGACATACTATACTATGACTTTTTTGATTTTTTTGGACATACTATACTATGACTTTTTATGACATACTATACTATGACTTTTATCGACATACTATACTATGACTTTTTTCACTTTTTTCGACATACAATAGTATGACTTTTTTTCGATTTTTTTCGACATACTATACTATGACTTTTTATGACATACTATACTCTTACTTTTATCGACATACAATAGTATGACTTTTTTCAAAAAAAATTCGACATACAATAGTCTGACTTTCTTTTCAACATTTTTCAACATACTATACTATGACTTTTTTCGACATACTATACTATGACTTTTTTTGATTTTTTTCGACATACTATACTATGACTTTTTATGACATACTATACTATTACTTTTATCGACATACTATACTTGACTGAGTCACGGTGGTGTAGTGGTTAGCACTGTCGCCTGACAGGAAGAATGACGGGGTTCAGTTTTAGACAACCTTCTATATGACTATGACTTCTTTTCGAATGATTATACTGTGACTTTTTACTATGACTTTTTTGGACATACTTTTAATTTTTTTACATACTATACTATGACTATTTTTTCGACATACTATACTATGACTTTTTTACAATAGTATGACTTTTTTTTTTTCGACATACTATACTATGACTTTTTATGACATACTATACTATTACTTTTATCGACATACTATATTATGACTTTTTTAACTTTTATCGACATACAATAGTATGACTTTTTTCAAAAAAAATTCGACATACAATAGTCTGACTTTCTTTTCAACTTTTTTCAACATACTATACTATGACTTTTTTCGACATACTATACTGTGTCTTTTTCCACATACGGAGCTATGGTTTTTTATGGACTTTTTCCACATCCTACACAATTACTTTTTTCAACTTTTCTCGACATACAATAGTATGACTTTTTTTCAACTTTTTTCGACATACAATAGTATGACTTTTTTTCGACTTTTTTCGACATACTATACTGTGTCTTTTTCCGCACACGGAGCTATGGCTTTTTATTGACGGTTTTCCACATCCTACACAATTACCTTTTTTCAACTTTTTTCAACATACTATACTATGACTTTTTTCGACATACTATACTATGACTTTTTTTGATTTTTTTGGACATACTATACTATGACTTTTTATGACATACTATACTATGACTTTTATCGACATACTATACTATGACTTTTTTCACTTTTTTCGACATACAATAGTATGACTTTTTTCGATTTTTTTTCGACATACTATACTATGACTTTTTATGACATACTATACTATTACTTTTATCGACATACTATATTATGACTTTTTTAACTTTTATCGACATACAATAGTATGACTTTTTTCCAAAAAAATTCGACATACAATAGTCTGACTTTCTTTTCAACTTTTTTTAACATACTATACTATGACTTTTTTCGACATACTATACTGTGTCTTTTTCCGACATACGGAGCTATGGCTTTTTATTGACGGTTTTCCACATCCTACACAATTACCTTTTTTCAACTTTTTTCAACATACTATACTATGACTTTTTTCGACATACTATACTATGACTTTTTTTGATTTTTTTGGACATACTATACTATGACTTTTTATGACATACTATACTATGACTTTTATCGACATACTATATTATGACTTTTTTCACTTTTTTCGACATACAATAGTATGACTTTTTTTTTTCAATTTTTTTCGACATACTATACTATGACTTTTTTCGACATACTATACTATGACTTTTTTCGACATCGACATACTATACTATGACTTTTTTTTCGACATACTATATTTTGACTTTTTTAACTTTTTTCTCGACATACAATAGTATGACTTTTTTTCAACTTTTTTCGACATACAATAGTATGACTTTTTTTTGACTTTTTTTCGACATACTATACTGTGTCTTTTTCGCACACGGAGCTATGGCTTTTTATTGACGGTTTTCCACATCCTACACAATTACTTTTTTCAACTTTTTCAACATACTATACTATTTTTCGACATACTATACTATGACTTTTTTGATTTTTTTGGACATACTATACTATGACTTTTTATGACATACTATACTATTACTTTTATCGACATACTATATTATGACTTTTTTAACTTTTTCGACATACAATAGTATGACTTTTTTCGACATACTATACTATGAAAAACTTCGACATACAATAGTATGACTTTCTTTTTTCATGACTTTTTTCAAAAAAACATACTATACTATGACTTTCTTTTTCAACATACTATACTATGACTTTTTTCGACATACTATACTGTGTTTTTTTTTCCACATACGGAGCTATGGTTTTTTATGACGGTTTTCCACATCCTACACAATTACTTTTTTCAACTTTTTTCGACATACTATACTATGACTTTTTTTTTTTCGACATACTATACTATGACTTTTTTTCGATTTTTTTCGACATACTATACTATGACTTTTTATGACATACTATACTATTACTTTTATCGACATACTATATTATGACTTTTTTAACTTTTATCGACATACAATAGTATGACTTTTTTCAAAACTTTTTTCGACATACAATAGTCTGACTTTTTTTCAACTTTTTTCAACATACTATACTATGACTTTTTTCGACATACTATACTATGACTTTTTTTGATTTTTTTCGACATACTATACTATGACTTTTTATGACATACTATACTATTACTTTTATCGACATACTATACTATGACTGAGTCACAGTGGTGTAGTGGTTAGCACTGTCGCCTGACAGGAAGAATGGCCGGGGTTCAGTTCCCGGGCTAGACAACCTTCTATATGACTATGACTTCTTTTCGAATGATTATACTGTGACTTTTTGCGACTTTTAATTACATACTATACTATGACTTTTTTCGACATACTATACTATGACTTTTTATGACATACTTACTATTTTTTATCGACATACTATACTTTACTGACTTTTTATACACTACTATGACAGGAAGAATACGGGGTTTTTATCGGGAGATACTATTCTATATGACTTTTTGACTTTTTTCGACATACATTATAGTATGACTTTTTTTCGACTTTTAATTACATACTATACTATGACTTTTTTCGACATACTATACTATGACTTTTTTGGATTTTTTTCGACATACTATACTATGACTTTTTATGACATACTATACTATGACTTTTATCGACATACTATACTATGACTTTTTTTACTATTTTTTTTTTCGACATACAATAGTATGACTTTTTTTTAGTATGACTTTTTTTTTTCAACATACTATACTATGACTTTTTTCGACTACTATACTATACTATGACTTTTTTGGATTTTTTTGGACATACTATACTATGACTTTTTATGACATACTATACTATGACTTTTATCGACATACTATACTATGACTTTTTTCACTTTTTTCGACATACAATAGTATGACTTTTTTTCGATTTTTTTCGACATACTATACTATGACTTTTTATGACATACTATACTATTACTTTTATCGACATACTATATTATGACTTTTTTAACTTTTATCGACATACAATAGTATGACTTTTTTCAAAAAAAATTCGACATACAATAGTCTGACTTTCTTTTCAACTTTTTTCAACATACTATACTATGACTTTTTTCGACATACTATACTGTGTCTTTTTCCACATACGGAGCTATGGTTTTTTATTGACGGTTTTCCACATCCTACACAATTACCTTTTTTACAACTATTTTTTTCAACATACTATAGTATGACTTTTTTTCGATTTTTTTCGACATACTATACTATGACTTTTTATGACATACTATACTATTACTTTTATCGACATACTATATTTTGACTTTTTTAACTTTTCTCGACATACAATAGTATGACTTTTTTCAAAAAAAATTCGACATACAATAGTATGACTTTTTTTCGACTTTTTTCGACATACTATACTGTGTCTTTTTCCGCACACGGAGCTATGGCTTTTTATTGACGGTT
Source organism: Anoplopoma fimbria (assembly GCF_027596085.1). Taxonomy (NCBI): domain Eukaryota; kingdom Metazoa; phylum Chordata; class Actinopteri; order Perciformes; family Anoplopomatidae; genus Anoplopoma; species Anoplopoma fimbria. Next base: position 22,286,913 of record NC_072463.1, read on the forward strand.
TTCCACATCCTACACAATTACCTTTTTTCAACTTTTTTCAACATACTATACTATGACTTTTTTCGACATACTATACTATGACTTTTTTTGATTTTTTTGGACATACTATACTATGACTTTTTATGACATACTATACTATGACTTTTATCGACATACTATACTATGACTTTTTTCACTTTTTTCGACATACAATAGTATGACTTTTTTTCGATTTTTTTCGACATACTATACTATGACTTTTTATGACATACTATACTATTACTTTTATCGACATACTATATTATGACTTTTTTAACTTTTATCGACATACAATAGTATGACTTTTTTCAAAAAAAATTCGACATACAATAGTCTGACTTTCTTTTCAACTTTTTTCAACATACTATACTATGACTTTTTTCGACATACTATACTGTGTCTTTTTCCACATACGGAGCTATGGTTTTTTATGGACGGTTTTCCACATCCTACACAATTACTTTTTTTCAACTTTTTTCGACATACTATACTATGACTTTTTTCGACATACTATACTATGACTTTTTTCGATTTTTTTCGACATACTATACTATGACTTTTTATGACATACTATACTATTACTTTTATCGACATACTATATTTTGACTTTTTTAACTTTTCTCGACATACAATAGTATGACTTTTTTCAAAAAAAATTCGACATACAATAGTATGACTTTTTTTCGACTTTTTTCGACATACTATACTATGTCTTTTTTTGATTTTTTTGGACATACTATACTATGACTTTTATCGACATACTATATTTTGACTTTTTTAACTTTTTCGACATACAATAGTATGACTTTTTTCACATACTATTCGACATACAATAGTATGACTTTTTTTCGACTTTTTTTCGACATACTATACTGTGTCTTTTTCCACATACGGAGCTATGGTTTTTTATGGACGGTTTTCCACATCCTACACAATTACTTTTTTTCAACTTTTTTTCGACATACTATACTATGACTTTTTATGACATACTATACTATTACTTTTATCGACATACTATATTATGACTTTTTTTTTATGACATTTTAACTTTTATCGACATACAATAGTATGACTTTTTTTCAAAAAAAATTCGACATACAATAGTCTGACTTTCTTTTCGACTTTTTTCGACATACTATACTGTGTCTTTTTCCACATACGGAGCTATGGTTTTTTATGGACGGTTTTCCACATCCTACACAATTACTTTTTTCAACTTTTTTCGACATACTATACTATGACTTTTTTTCGACATACTATACTATGACTTTTTTCGATTTTTTTCGACATACTATACTATGACTTTTTATGACATACTATACTATTACTTTTATCGACATACTATATTATGACTTTTTTAACTTTTATCGACATACAATAGTATGACTTTTTTCAAAAAAAATTCGACATACAATAGTCTGACTTTTTTTCGACTTTTTTCGACATACTATACTATGACTTTTTCGACATTATTTGACTTTTTTTTTTTTCGACATACTATACTATGACTTTTTATGACATACTATACTATTACTTTTATCGACATACTATACTTTGACTGAGTCACAGTGGTGTAGTGGTTAGCACTGTCGCCTGACAGGAAGAATGGCCAGGGTTCAGTTCCCGGGCTAGACAACCTTCTATATGACTATGACTTCTTTTCGAATGATTATACTGTGACTTTTTGCGACTTTTAATTACATACTATACTATGACTTTTTTCGACATACTATACTATGACTTTTTTGGATTTTTTTGGACATACTATACTATGACTTTTTATGACATACTATACTATGACTTTTATCGACATACTATACTATGACTTTTTTCACTTTTTTCGACATACAATAGTATGACTTTCTTTTCAACTTTTTTCAACATACTATACTATGACTTTTTTTTCGACATACTATACTATGACTTTTTTCGATTTTTTTCAACGTACTATACTATGACTTTTTATGACATACTATACTATTACTTTTATCGACATACTATATTTTGACTTTTTTTAACTTTTTTCGACATACAATAGTATGACTGTTTTTTCGACATACAATTACTTTTTTTGACTATTTTTTGGACATACTATACTATGACTTTTTTCGACATACTATACTATGACTTTTTTTCGATTTTTTTCGACATACTATACTATGACTTTTTATGACATACTATACTATTACTTTTATCGACATACTATATTATGACTTTTTTTTTCGACATACTATATTATGACTTTTTTAACTTTTCTTGACATACTATAGTATGACTTTTTTTTCGACATACAATAGTATGACTTTTTTTCGACTTTTTTTCGACATACTATACTGTGTCTTTTTCCGCACACGGAGCTATGGCTTTTTTTGACGGTTTTCCACATCCTACACAATTACTTTTTTCAACTTTTTTCAACATACTATACTATGACTTTTTCGACATACTATACTATGACTTTTTTTTTTGATTTTTTTCGACATACTATACTATGACTTTTTATGACATACTATACTATGACTTTTATCGACATACTATATTTTGACTTTTTTAACTTTTCTCGACATACAATATTATGACTTTTTTCAAAAAAAAATTCGACATACAATAGTATGACTTTTTTTCGACTTTTTTCGACATACTATATTATGTCTTTTTCCACATACGGAGCTATGACTTTTCACGGACGGTTTTCCACATCCTACACAATTACTTTTTTTCAACTTTTTTCAACATACTATACTATGACTTTTTTGACATACTATTATTACATACTATACTATGACTTTTTTCGATTTTTTCGACATACTATACTATGACTTTTTATGACATACTATACTATGACTTTTATCGACATACTATATTATGACTTTTAAAACTTTTTTCGACATACAATAGTATGACTTTTTTTGACTTTTTTTTCGACATACTATACTGTGTCTTTTTCCACATACGGAGCTATGGTTTTTTATGGACGGTTTTCCACATCCTACACAATTACTTTTTTCAACTTTTTTCGACATGCTATACTATGACTTTTTTCGACATACTATACTATGACTTTTTTTGATTTTTTTCGACATACTATACTATGACTTTTTATGACATACTATACTATTACTTTTATCGACATACTATATTATGACTTTTTATGACATACTATACTATGACTTTTATCGACATACTATACTTTGACTGAGTCTCGGTGGTGTAGTGGTTTGTGCCAGACAGGAAGAATGGCCGGGTTCAGTTCCTGACTAGACAACCTTCTATATGACTATGACTTCTTTTCGAATGATTATACTATGACTTTTTTCGACATACTATTCTATGACTTATTTTCGATTTTTTCGACATACTATACTATGACTTTTATGACATACTATATTTTTATGACATACTATACTATTACTTTTATCGACATACTATACTATTGACTTTTATCGACATACTATATTATGACTTTTTTCGGGGTTTTTTCGACATACAATAGTATGACTTTTTTCGACTTTTTTCGACATACTATACTGTGTCTTTTTCCACATACGGAGCTATGGCTTTTTATTGACGGTTTTCCACATCCTACACAATTACTTTTTTTCAACTTTTTTCAACATACTATACTATGACTTTTTTCGACATACTATACTATGACTTTTTTTTTGATTTTTTTGGACATACTATACTATGACTTTTTATGACATACTATACTATTACTTTTATCGACATACTATTATACTTTTTTGACTTTTTATGACATACTATACTATGACTTTTTCGACATACTATACTGTGTCTTTTTCACATAGCTAATGGACGGTTTTCCACATCCTACACAATGACTTTTTTTTCAACTTTTTTCGACATACTATACTATGACTTTTTATGACATACTATACTATTACTTTTATCGACATACTATACTATGACTTTTTTAACTTTTATCGACATACAATAGTATGACTTTTTTCAAAAAAATTCGACATACAATAGTCTGACTTTTTTTCGACTTTTTTCGACATACTATACTGTGTCTTTTTCCACATACGGAGCTATGGTTTTTTATGGACGGTTTTCCACATCCTACACAATTACTTTTTTTCAACTTTTTTCGACATACTATACTATGACTTTTTTCGACATACTATACTATGACTTTTTTCGATTTTTTTCGACATACTATACTATGACTTTTTATGACATACTATACTATTACTTTTATCGACATACTATATTATGACTTTTTTAACTTTTATCGACATACAATAGTATGACTTTTTTCGATTTTTTTCGACATACTATAAACTTTTTCGACATACAATAGTCTGACTTTTTTTCGACTTTTTTCAACATACTATACTATGACTTTTTATGACATACTATACTATTTTTTGATTTTTTTCGACATACTATACTATGACTTTTTATGACATACTATACTATTACTTTTATCGACATACTATACTATGACTGAGTCACGGTGGTGTAGTGGTTAGCACTGTCGCCTGACAGGAAGAATGGCCGGGGTTCAGTTCCCGGGCTAGACAACCTTCTATATGACTATGACTTCTTTTCGAATGATTATACTGTGACTTTTTGCGACTTTTAATTACATACTATACTATGACTTTTTTGGACATACTATACTATGACTTTTTTGGATTTTTTTGGACATACTATACTATGACTTTTTATGACATACTATACTATGACTTTTATCGACATACTATACTATGACTTTTTTCACTTTTTTCGACATACTATAGTATGACTTTTTTTCATGGTTTTTTTCAACATACTATACTATGACTTTTTTCGACATACTATACTATGACTATTTTTTCGATTTTTTTTTCAACATACTATACTATGACTTTTTATGACATACTATACTATTACTTTTATCGACATACTATATTTTGACTTTTTTAACTTTTCTCGACATACAATAGTATGACTGTTTTCAAAAAATTCGACATACAATAGTATACTTTTTTTGACTTTTTTCGACATACTATACTATGAATTTTTTTGATTTTTTTCGACATACTATACTATGACTTTTTATGACATACTATACTATGACTTTTATCGACATACTTTATAATGACTTTTTTCGACATACTATACTATGACTTTTTTCAAAGAAATTTCGACATACAATAGTATGAATTTTTTTCGACTTTTTTCGACATACTATACTATGTCTTTTTCCGCATACGGAGCTATGGCTTTTTAAGGACGGTTTTCCACATCCTACACAATTACTTTTTTTCAACTTTTTTCAACATACTATACTATGACTTTTTTCGACATACTATACTATGACTTTTTTTGATTTTTTTCGACATACTATACTATGACTTTTTATGACATACTATACTATTACTTTTATCGACATACTGTATTGTGACTTTTTTAACTTTTCTCGACATACAATATTATGACTTTTTTCAAAAAAAATTCGACATACGACTTTTTTTCGACTTTTTTCGACATACTATACTGTGTCTTTTTCCACATACGGAGCTATGACTTTTCACGGACGGTTTTCCAAATCCTACACAATTATTTTTTTTCAACTTTTTTCAACATACTATACTATGACTTTTTATGACATACTATACTATTACATACTATACTATGACTTTTTTCGATTTCTTTCGACATACTATACTATGACTTTTTATGACATACTATACTATTACTTTTATCGACATACTATATTATGACTTTTTTCAAAACAATTTCGACATACAATAGTATGACTTTTTTTCGACATACTATACTGTGTCTTTTTCCACTTACGGAGCTATGGCTTTTTATGGACGGTTTTCCACATCCTACACAATTACTTTTTTTCAACTTTTTTCAACATACTGTACTATGACTTTTTTCGACATACTATACTATGACTTTTTTGATTTTTTTCGACATACTATACTGTGACTTTTTATGACATACTATACTATTACTTTTATCGACATACTATACTGTGACTTTTTATGACATACTATACTATGACTTTTATCGACATACTATACTTTGACTGAGTCTCGGTGGTGTAGTGGTTAGCACTGTCGCCAGACAGGAAGAATTACTTTTATCGACGGTTCAGTTCCTGGCTAGACAACCTTCTATATGACTATGACTTTTTTCGAATGATTATACTATGACTTTTTTCGACATACTATTCTATGACTTATTTTCGATTATTTTCGACATCCTACACTATGACTTTTTATGACATACTATACTATTACTTTTATCGGCATACTATACTATTACTTTTATCGACATACTATATTATGACTTTTTTCAAAACAATTTCGACATACAATAGTATGACTTTTTTTCGACATACTATACTGTGTCTTTTTCCACTTACGGAGCTATGGCTTTTTATGGACGGTTTTCCACATCCTACACAATTACTTTTTTTCAACTTTTTTCAACATACTGTACTATGACTTTTTTCGACATACTATACTATGACTTTTTTGATTTTTTTCGACATACTATACTGTGACTTTTTATGACATACTATACTATTACTTTTATCGACATACTATACTGTGACTTTTTATGACATACTATACTATGACTTTTATCGACATACTATACTTTGACTGAGTCTCGGTGGTGTAGTGGTTAGCACTGTTGCCAGACAGGAAGAAGGCCGCGGTTCAGTTCCCGGCTAGACAACCTTCTATATGACTATGACTTCTTTTCGAATGATTATACTATGACTTTTTTCGACATACTATTCTATGACTTATTTTCGACATCCTACACTATGATTTTATGACATACTATACTATGACTTTTTATGACATACTATACTATTACTTTTATCGACATACTATATTATGACTTTTTTAACTTTTTTCAACATACTTTACTATGACTTTTTTCAACATACTATACTGTTACTTTTATCGACATACTATACTATGACTTTTATCAACATACTATACTATGACTTTTTTCAAAAAAAATTCGACATACAATAGTATGACTTTTTTTACTATACTATGACTTTTTTTGACATACTACACTATGACTTTTATCAACATACTATACTATGACTTTTTTCACATACTGAGCTATGACTTTTTCTGGACTGTTTTCCACATCCTAGACAATGACTTTTTTCCCACTTTTTTTGACATACTATACTATAACTTTTTATGACATCCTAAACTGACATTTTTCGACATACTACACTATGACTTATTTTCGACAGATTATATTATGACTTTTTCTTCGACATACTATACAATGTCTTTTTCCACATACTGAACTTTGACCTTTTATGGACTTTGTTTGACATAATATACTGACTTTTCTTCGACAGATCATACTATGAATGTTTATGACATACTATACTATGACTTTTTTAACTTTTTTCGACATACTATACAATTTCTTTTTCCACATTCTGAGCTGTGACTTTTTATGGACTGTTTTCCACATCCTACACAATTACTTTTTTTCGACTTTTTTCAACATATTAGACTACGACTTTCTTCGACATACAATAGTATGACTTTTTTTCGACATACTATTCTATGACTGTTTTCACTTTTTTTGACATACTACACTATGACTTTTTTCACATACTGAGCTATGACTTTTTATGGACTGTTTTCCACATCCTACACAATGACTTTTTTCCCACATTTTTTGACATACTATACTATGACTTTTTTTCGAACTTTTTCGATATACTATACTATAACTTTTTATGACATTTTTCGACATACTAGACTATGTATTTTTTTTCCTTTTTTCGACACACTATACTATGACTTTTTTTCCAACAGATTATACTATGACTTTTTTCGACATCCTATATTATGACTTTTTTTTACATATTATATGCTCTTAATCGGCTTATTATACTATGATATATTGTGGTACAGTATACTGGCATTGTTATTGCACGCTATATTATAATTTTTATGGAAATACTACTACTGTAACTTTTTTGTACATACTATATATACTATGTAACTTAATGGCTTGCTATACAAGTAATTCTAAAACTTTTATAAGACATATTTCATATAATACTATGATTATTTATTTTTTACATACTATAGTAAGACTTTATCGTATACATTTTTTGGTACTTGCTACACTATGGCTTTCTATGACATACTACACTCTGACATTTTTATGGCATATACTACCACATTTGTTATGACATTCTATACCAGGGATTCTCAAAGTTTTGATGACTTAGTTTCTATTCAGGGAGCCATCATATGATTGAGGGCTCCCCCGTTGTAAAAGGTCAGAACTGGAAGTGGCGACTAGGTCTGGTGTATGAAAGAGTCTTAAAAAAGGTAGGAAACTTAAGTTAAGGATACCTGCATTTGCCCTGCTATAAGTATTCCTGTTTATGTAAGCTAGAGCTTTACACTTTCAACACCATAGATAGATATTTCACAACCACATGGACATTTTTGACATGCATAATTGTAATGTTTCAACACATTCATGTGAATGAATAAAGAGAGCAGAATCACAAAAAAATTCACAACCTTTAATACCTGGTGTCACAGTGTTAGTGGAACTGTAGATATACTGAAATGTTGAAGTTGTAAATAACTGTTCCAAATATGCCATTCTACAATGTTGAAATCTTTGTATCACCCAGGTCAATTAACTTTCAATTGCTACCTAAACTAGATCCATTGGTTACCATCTCTACAAACATGAGTCCGGTGTGCAGACAGCATGTCCTCAGACAATAACCCTCTTACTGAAGTGACTGATTTAAATTTAATTGACCATCGGGCCTTAAGAATTCCGCTCTTAAAAACTGAAAATTAAAATGACACAAAATATAATGTAAAACAGGTGTATAAAAAAAAATCAACAAAAAAGTATCAGCAGCCAACCTGCTGAATAGAGGAAGGCCGGTCAACGCTGTATATCATATGGCTGAATATCAAAACATGTTTTTCCAAACTAAAATAAAAAACAGACAGCTAAGTGATAGAGTGATAACGCTACCATTCCAAAGATCTTTAGAGGCTACAATAGTGTAATTTTTAACATGTAGAAGTCAGAGAAAAATCATGCAGCTTAATCTTGACACAACCGGTTATAAAATATAAATTGCTGCTTGTAACCAAAGTTGACCTTAGGTTAGTTGCAAAGTAGATCTTGAGCTTATAAGTAAACTTGACCTTGCTTCTTCTCATTCAAGCGCCAAATCTTAGAAGCAAGCCCTTTACTCAGTCAATCTGCCGCAGTCAAACCATTGCTGATGTTTCGTCATCTTAAGTGGTTATATCGGACTTTATATTGAGCCCTGCCAAGCCTCTGGTGTAAAAAACAATATGCAATGAGACACTGCAGTGATTCTAATGTTTGCTGTTTGGCCCTTTTATGTTTGTTGCATAATAAGTATCCAGCTGTTCAGTGTTGCCAGCAAACATAGGTAAAGGAGAATAGTGTGTCTAAGAAATGGAGTTGGCAATGATTTTGTTCGACCTCAGTTAGTTTGTGCCCGCTCAAGACTTTGATGATGGTGATAGTTTTGTGTTTAAATTAATAATTTTGCACTATTTGAAATCTATCTTTATCCTGGTGATATCAGAGCCCTGGTAACATTAAATAGTGAAACTCCTTAAAAAGTACAGTTGCAATCTCTCATATGTATATTGACTTTTCTATTGAGTAGACATTGATTTCAGCTGCTAGACTCCTCAGTTAAACAAAAGAGGGCACCATACCACACACATCACAGATATCATATCAAGAATGAAACCAATATACAGTGTAGCTTTTACATAAAGAAGCAGTCAAATATTTTTCCACCCTGTAAAAACTGTTATTACATTACAAATACATGGTCAAAATGCACATACAGTAGACAGCTCTGTTTCCTTATCCTTTCCAGGAAATCTGCTTGGCACGATTGTCATAAAAACAACAAAAACTTGAAGAATTTACCCATTTTTAGGGGACAGCACCAAACTTCAAAAGTAAGAAATTGGACTGTCTTTGATATCAAATGATCATGCTCATACAGAAGGTGATATCAGTGAAAGCAACACAGTTTATAGGTAAGGTAGTCAAAATTTAAGGCTACTAATAATAAGGATTATCATACTGAATGTCGGAGCTTAATTTATGAGGATTTGAGTGAGTTGGAGATTAGCTATGTTTATCTTAGATTAGCTACTGTTGTTAATTTGATTAACACTTCTCAGGAAATGCTACATAACCACTTGTAAATTACACCAGAAGAAAGGGGAAAGTAAGTAGTAGTAGATGGCTTATTCAAAAAATTTGAATGGCTATGAGTGGTAACAAAAATTTGTATGACAGAACACAGGAAAACATACTGAAATAATTGGTTATAATTAGATGGTTTACCTTTGTTCCTAGACTAACAATTGACCCAACTCTTTCCTGTTTTTAAAGCTCACAAACTTTAAAATATAACTAAGACAGATAGCTTACAGCAACTTAGAGGATAAAAATAAAATGGATAGTTTCTGAATAACTCCTTGATGAAATAAAAGCCATGATATGCAAATATGTATATGGTGACATTCTGCAGCTTTCATTAGATAAACCTACTCTTGGCAAACGGTTGATAATGACCAATGAATAGCCTTTTAAGAATGGAAATGCACAAACTTGCATAGATAAAGTGATATAGTATAGAGCAGCTTTATAATTATGAGCCCAAAAATGGAACATTCATTTATTTTTACTCTATAGACTTTTCTTTTGCCCCTTACAAGCAATTGCTGCTTCTTAATGGAGGTCTAACTTCCAACAAAACAAAACATTGACACTCTGACCACTAACATATGCAAGTTTGCAATTTGGGCAGGTATTTGTCAAGCCTCAAAGAGTGGGAGATCTGGTATGAGTTAAGCTTCAGTTCATGTGTGATGATGCGGCTCTCCTGCTCAAAAAGGCTTAGGAAATACAGGCCCTCGGTCACATAAAACATCAGTTTAGGGCAGTTGTTTATTTTCTTCGTTTTGTTTTTTACAGTATGGTTATTAACAGAGTGGCATATGGATGACATCATATAATCATCTGAATATAAAGGGCTTCACTGACAACATGCTTTCCCTGGGATTATTTGGACTTTAACCCTTCTTAATGCACAGGGGGAAATGCCGGATTTTGGCTATTCTCAATTTAAGGCTATTCATATCTATTTGGTTAAACCACCACCTGGGGGACTGAGAATTACATGAGTGACATCTCTTTTAGTGTAGTATTAAAATGGTTCCACAACATGTGGATACAAAGTCCTCTAATAGACATTAAATTAATGTTGAACTTAAAGGGGAGTACCACTCAATTTGGGAAATCTCTGGATCTAAGATCTGAAAAAATGTCTCTCTTTTGAAGATGTAAAATGAATTTGGAGAGCTGGTAATCATGAAAAAGATAGGCTGAAAGTTGAACAAAACCAGTCTTCATTGTCACTTGACCACAGGTAATTAGTGTGTTTTTAGATATGAGTGGCAATCCCCTTTAATAAGTTGACCTTACGGTTTGGAAAACACTCAAAATACAACACATAGACACTACTCTGAGCACAGTTCTATTAAAAGCAACAGGTTATAAAACATTGACATCATCAAGAGGACGTGCTATACATTGAGCTGAGAGCTCAGCCTCCCATCTCCACCTCAGTCATGAACATGATCTGAAAACCATGTTCTTTGTGCAAATCGAGTGAACACCAAACATGCGTGGTGTGACTCTAATGCTACTGACTGAATCTGTAGAGCTACATCGAGTATGGTGGTGGGGGAAAAAGCTTTTGTTGCGTACGACAAACCGACAAAACAGAGCGATAAAGTAAAAGTTATTTCTGAAGTGGCTCCTGCATTGTATTTTCCATACAAGAGAAAAGCATTTCTTAACTTGGAGTCTTCCTTTGTTTGTAGTGACCCGCCAAAACACCACACCACAGTAACCCAGAACTGATGACCACTTGAAGTGGTCCAGACTTCCTCCACGTCCCGAAACCACCAACGTCTAACAAGCCGACACAGTGGTCCTTAGACAAGTCTGACCTCCACTGACCTGTGACCCTTCACCTCTCTTCAGGCCAAGGTGTAGGGTCGCTTTTTCTACCATGCCTCTCTCATGCAGAGCGATGGATCCCAAAGCGGCCAGGGCTTTTGCAGGCTCAGCCCCCCAAAAAATTAAGCACTCAAAGCTGGTGGGAGGAGAACGTAAAAGGGTGAAAAGGAAATAAAACATGGCCCATCCATGAAGCGGCTCTCCGCTCCAGCTTTGATGGCGTGTTTAGGTCGGCAATGGGTCGTCATCCCCTTTGCTGCACTTGCACTTGCAGCAGAGGACAATGGGAGTGGCCAGAAGGAGGAAGGGGGAGGCGACCAGCAGGAGCAGGCCAAAGCCAGCAAAGATCCCCACAACCTGCAGGGAAACATTAGGTAAACAAATAAATACATTAATGTATAAACAACATTTTTATGCATACAGTAGTGTGTTGATGTAGTAGTTGGTTGCAGTGATGTTACAGTTTACCAGTATCATCTTGTAGAACACAAGTATTGGACAAGTATTGGACCAAAATGTGTTAAATGTGCCTTACTTAAGCATGGCAAAAAAAAATATTATCAAAGTTATTTTAATACTTGTTATGCAAAATATCAAATATGATAATGGTGTTTTTTCACTGTTTCACAAGTTATTGCATGGAATCCCTTCAATGAAATGCAATGCTACAAGTTGACCTGCAGATGGCGTTCAAGGCCTCAAAACAACACATCTTTCTCAGGACAGAAATCCTTGTTTTCCCAAGTAACTCCAAAATTTAAGGCTTTTTTTTTTAAATTAACAGTACATAAATTAGGATCCTTCTTTCTACTGTCCTCTCCAGGCAGCACTGATTTACAGTCTGCTCACTTATGCTGCATGGACAGATACCTCTTTGTCATTGTGAGAGAAAACACCGGTGTACAATAAAATATGGGAAGTGATGGACAAATCTGGTTACAGCCATGTTTATGAGGAAGTACAACGTGCTGGCAAGTTTTCACTACCCATGTATTGTTAGTTTACTTGCTGTTGATTGAAATTGATTGTGGTTGCTGTTATGCGGTGAGTGTTGCTAGTGATCTCACAAATATTCTGACATAATTGTTTAGGCTTTATTGGTTCTCCGTCCCAGCATCAATACCAGGAAAAGCTGTAGATAGGCATACATGATTTGCGTAGTGAGCAAACAATGCTCTGAACAAATATTAACATCTCCTAATCATGCATGTAAAAACATAATCTAGGGGGCTCTTTACTGTATGAGCATGGCAAGTTAGCAAATTGACCACATGGGGGAGCCAGACACCATCAAGTTCAGAGCCAGAAAATAAAATACATAACATGCAGTCACATGCCACAGTGACTTATAATAGCTTTACGAGGGGCAGAAAGATGCCTTTTGGGGGTATAGTTAGCAAACATTTTTCTGCCTGTTATCTAATAACACATTACTGACTATCATCCTGACATTTAGCATACGGGTTGTGCTGTAGATGAAAGCAGAGTGTGCTCTGATTAACAGACTCTGATGATGTTAACATGTTTAGGACATGACCGTCCTTGTAACTGATGGTAGACCATAGACCCCATGTCGTCAGATACAGACAGGGAGAGAAGATGTATTTTTACTTTGCAAGATAGGTCTGCCCTGGAACATTTGGTATTTATAAGGGAGGCTTTTTAGATGTTAAGGAGCGAGGGAGGTGAATGAGGAGAGCAAGAGAGAGATAAAGAAACACAGAGCAGTGAAGCTATAGCTGACTACCAGCTGAACTGTAATCATATGACTCAGTCTGCCCCACTGGGCAACAGATGCCAGCGTGTATGCTAATGTTGACAGTATAACAAGTATGTTGGACAAGGGGACGTACAACCCCATAAATAGATTATTTGGCTAGGGAGAGATACTGAGGAGAAATTTGGAAACTAAACAACAGAGTCGGCCTTTATCGAAGACTTAAAAACATGTCAAATCTAATCCTGATCATGTGTAATCCACCATCTCACATGTGGGAAATGATATGTCATATCGAATCCTTTATAATCCGTCATTTCATTCGGTAACCCATTGTTAAAGAAGGGCCTTGGTTATGTATTTTCGAAGTGAAAGGTGTACATAATAGGCTTGGTTGAACACAGCGCGACACCGACCGCCAGGCACTTGTCACTGCATGCGTTTCAAGCTGTTCCTTTCCCCATTGTGCTGTCAAGATAATGCTAGTCCATCACTACATACGAGTGTGTGAGCCAGTAAGAGAGAAAGAGGCAGATCCAGGGAGCACGTTTATGGCCACATGCTGCGGAGTGGTGTAAGGGAGGGAGCTCTGAGTGAGTGTGAGAAAAAGAGGGGGGGGGTGGGGGGAGAGAGGGGAGGGAGATGGGTTTCTCACCTGTGTTCTGTGCCAGATAACAGACGCCCTGGAGTGGCCCAGTTTGTTCCGACAAGGCCCTTTGTCATAGTGGATCAGGAGAAAGTCGTCCTGTCACACAAATAAACACATGCACACAGTACAGATAAAGATTGACCATTAACAGTCTGAAAGACACAGGCAGCGGTTCAGAAAATTGCTTTTTAAATGACCTGTGTGGTCCAGTTGTCTGTGCTCACACAATTAAGAATACATAAGGGCACCACGGCTCATAAGTCACCCTTATCCAAGCTCAATATTTAGAAAAAAAACAAAAACATCTCATCCCTTTCTTATCAAGACCAAGGTTAAGCTACAATGTCCTGATAATGAAAGCTATTGCTGTCACAGGGAGACGAATGATGTCTACATCCAGGATTATTAAATTATGTAATCACAGTACTGCAATATTCAACTGTTGAGATTTTTAATGTTAGAAAAAAATGCATATTTCTCTCTACTGCAGTGAACAACAAGGAATAAAGAAATGATGAAGAATCAACTCACATCCAGGGACTCCAGACAGTACCAGCAGAAGGCATGTTTGCAGTTCTTGCACATCATCTGTGCACAGCCTTCGTCCCTCTCGATGTAAACTTTACATTTAGGACAGCGCTTGATTGGTGCCTCATCCTCTTCATTCTTATAGAAAGAGCTGGAAAGAAGAGAGAAACAAGTTTTGTTTTTTTATTCCAACACGGCATAAAATCCCAAATCACTCAACATTCATTTTACAAGAAGCCTTGGAGATGGGATTGGTTTAATGCAGCAATCAATATTTACAATCTTTGGCACAACAGGATAGTGTAAAACTAAGCTTTAGATTAGAAGCCCACAACTCTTCTAAAATCCACCAGTCACCAAAGAGCATTGAACTGCCTTCAACACTCTTATTCTTCCCTCCTGTCGGTGTCAGTTTGTCTGTATCTATTTCTCTTGTGTCAGTAAAGTGCTGATTCCAGAAATCTGGAGACGAGCAGATAGCTGCCATTCTGGGCGCTGTCCTACGACAACTAACAAGCGCGTTCATTTCTAGTGGAAGGGGGAGCATTTGTAAAGAAAAATCAGAATCTAGCTTTTTGAGACATTCTTACATTGGACAGGTGTAGTTTAAACGCAGAGGCTCTTTACAACTAAGAGTAGACCTGTTAATCCTCTCTCCCCCTAACGTGGCCTTTGAGCTAGGCCCTGGGCCTGTGCAGATAGAGGAAGGCTCTGCAGAGCTAATGACATTTCTAGAGTAAGAGGATATCACAAAGAAACAGGTCAGCCGCATATGTCTCCAGGCAGCCCTCTTCCAACCTCGCGGGCAGATCCTGTATCCTTAAAAACGAGTAATAAGCCCATCCCAGACTGCTTTACTGCAGTTTAGTTTCAGCCTATTGTTTTATATCTGCCTATTCATTTGTGCTGGAGCCCTGGCTGATGCTCAACTGAGCAGTGTCTGCAAAACAGCCAGCCAGGCGAACTGTCAGTCTATATTTAAGAACACAGTGAGTGACTCCAGCTGTATATTGACAAGTGGTTCAGTACTCCAGTCAGGTGAGCTGAACATGACATATGGATTCGTGAAAGTAAACATTATTTTCAGGAACCGCATCTGCAGGGACTTTATAGCCGTTCATACTGTCACAACATGCCAAAACGGGATAAATTGCTATCTTTTTGAAGGTTGAATAGGTAGTAAAAACATTTAAACCAATTATAACTGGAATGGACATTATTGGTTATTTGACACTTTTAACCCATGCTGTAATACAACTTTAAATAACTGGATGACTTAATAATACATAGCTCTTTTGTTTTTTGTTAAAGTAAAAAAATATACCTTTTTTTTAACAATTTCAAGGTTGTTGTTTTTTTGGTACATTTTGTATCCAGTAGCTAATACTGGGACTGCAACTGACAATCATTTTCTTTGCTGGTTTATCTGTCGAATAGGTTCTCAATTATGGTCATTAAAATGTCCGGAACAAATATTTTAAGTTTAATATGATAAAAGACCAAGAAAACCCACAAATATTCACATTTGGGAAGCTTTTAAAACCAGAGATTTTCTGGCGCTTAACATTATAAAAAATGACTTAAACAAATAGTCCACTATCAAAAAAGTTGCTCATTAACTTTGACTGACGAGTCAATGAATGCTGAAAGCCTTAATAGGTCACCTGAAGAGAGGCATGTATGAATATGTTAAACAAATATGGGATATGTGGAGGCTCGAATACAGAGGTAAGACACATCCATTCTAATATCTGATCTGATATATAACATAGATGAGAGAGAAATCGGGATAAGAATTTAAAATGCAGCAGTACATTGATTGGATCATAAATGGATAAAATGTAGTACCTGTTTTCTCCTGGTAGGAAGGAGGTAATGGGCAGGTTGTTCTCCTGGCAGGCCTGTCCGGGGTGCCAGTTGGCCTTGCAGGCCGAGCAGAACTCGAGGGCACAGACGGCGCACTGGACCAGCTGGGGCAGCGCAGGAGAATCTGCTTCCTTTAGTTGGCACACGGCCTGGCAGGTCGAGGAAGGGCACCACGTCCGGCATGGGTCCAGCAGAACCTCTGATGGAACAAAACAAGTCACAGGGTCATGGACAGAAGCTGTCTTGAAGGGTTGAATCACAAAAAAAACGTTTTATATTGGGACGCTTTTTTAATAGAAGGTTGTTTTCAAGTTGGTGTTGAATTTTGGTGATTTGCTTTTGCTGTTTTTAGCAGCACATCTCTATTTTTGCAGGTATCTCCAAATCTCACCACTTTAAAAACCCACAACAATGTACACACACATACATGATGTAAATAATGTACAACTTTCAAGCTTCATTTTGGTTCCTGCTTATGTTGAGAAATTGCTTTTATACAAATCTTACATTTTTTGGCCTACCGCATCCATGATCGTCTGACTCACTTCCAATGCTTTTCCAAACTCTTTTGAATATGTGTGAAAGAGCCTTGTGTTTGTGTTTTGCCAGGTCTGTTCAAAGTTGGTAGTGTGATGCACTTGCCCTTGTATCCTCTCCTTCCTTCCCCTTGCCTCTTTGCCAAGAACTCTGAGCACAAATTCCACATGCACATTTTGGCTCAGCCTGAGAAATATGGAATGGTTACAGCAACTGTTCTGCCTGACTGGACTGGGACATTGATGAGACGGCTGACTGCTCTTATCCAGGCAGGCAGCATCAACAGCTATTTCTGAAGCTTTTTGAGGATTTGTATGAATTTACAGGACCCCCCCCTCTGTGTTCCTATGTATCGGTTTGTCTTTGTGTTCATGTATTTATTTTGTCCAAGTGAGATCTGTATGTTCTCAGTACAACTTGTGCCTGTGTGTAGGTGGAGAACCTGCAGAGCGACTTGGTTACTGCTTTCTCTGGAAGGGAGGGAACTCTTATATTACTGATTAGCAAGTCTAAGTTGACAGCATAGAGGGACACAGACACATTAGCTTTCCAGCAATGACATCTAAGACTTTTACCAGTCGGTTAACATTTATTCTACAAACTGTTAACTGCACACATTGCATACATAGCTGCAAACTGAAGCAGAGATGAAAGGATTTAACTAAAATATCTTGCTATGCTAAGAAACCTGTCTGCATCAGAGTCAGTCAGACAGTTTACCAGTCTAGAGCCGAACCAATCCAATTAGAATTTTTTGTCTGGGAGGCTTTCCCTTGTATGTATAATGATGAGAGCTAGTGTTACACTTTGATGTGGATGAGGGTTGAGTCAGAATACTACAGTAAAATGTTAGGCCTCAGTACCCATCACAATAATAATCCTTGCCTGCATGACCATTTGTGGTTCATGAATGGTATTGAATCAATCATTTTTGGTGTCAGAAGGGAAAATTGAAACACTTAGTTTTAAAGCAGTGGACTGCTGGTTGGTGCTAAAAACGGAAAGATTGAAGTCTCCTGAGAAAATGAGCACTGCTAGATCTTTTCTTTTAGCTTTCCGCAGAAACCCCATCGTATAATTCAAGAGAATAAATATCCAAGGGTGCAAAATGATTGATAAGGTAAGCAGCAGTTCGGCTGCACTCGGAAGACAGGACTGACGTCATCCTTTGGTGTGTCACAATAAAATACGGTATCCTTGGAGAACAGGAGGGTCCACGTGAGTGTGCAATGGACAGTCCCTGCCCACACACCGCCCACTGAAGAACGCTGGACATAACACCGACGTGCTGCGGCTGCTTTTGCATTGACTCACCCCTTTCAAACTGAAGCTTCTTGTATCTCTGCATCATCTCCGTGGCCACCATGCACTCAATCTACGGGTCGAGAGGAGACGAGAGGTTGGAGGGAAATAAGCAGGTCTTTGTGCATATTTATAGACAGAAGCAATTATGCATTCAGTATGTCAATATCATTTCCAGAACAATGTCATATTCAAATTTCTACAAGATCAGAAATAACTGCTTTCCAATAACCAATAAAAAAACTTTTTTTGGTAGAAATGTATTGAAGGTGCAAACGTTGGCCCACTCAAGGTTGAATGCAAACATTTATTGGGCAATGAAATGATCATTCAGGCTTTGTAAAAGAGCAGTCAATTAAAGGTGAGGGCTTTGCTGTCAGAGCAGACAGGGATTTGGCATACTTTGTCTGAGTGGCAGGAGTAGCTGGGGTTCCATTAAGGGCCAGTGACACTGATTGATTAGAAACATAAGGCTGTGGTGTGCTGAACCATGCTGTGCCTACGGGCCTCCGAGACCAAGTGAGAGAGTCAGCGAGTCCATCAACCGCCTTGAGGATAAGGAACGCTTTGCCCTCCGATTGACCTCGGCTGCTCATTACAATGGAATAAACACACTGGCAGGTGGAGCACAGCGGTTGTCTTGAGCTTTGAGGGTGTGTGTATGTTAAACTAAATGGTATAAACTTGTACGTTATATGTGGGAGGGAAAAGAGATGGAAAAAAATTGACCCAGCTGTTTTGCTCATTTCATTTGCATGTACATAAAAAAAAAGCTCCTCCATATACATACATACGTTTCATGCACAATTCTACACACTGCTGTGTGAAAATTAAAAGTGACAATTGTTTCTGGAAATTGCTGCAGTGAGTAAGTCCAGTCTATCGGACATTAGCAGACATATTTATGAGCCTGAGGAGCAGCAGGGAAGTGGTTTGATATTGGCAACCAGTCACAACCTAAAGAGCATTTAAAACTTCTGACAATCAAAGTAAATATCGGACTTTTACTTTTTTATCATTACCTCATTTTCCTGCAAGTGTCCTCTTTTGGGACAGGCAGAGTCTGGACAGCTAATTGCAGTTTCAAGGCCTTCTTTAATCAGGAGTTCCACATACTGCTTCAGGCACTGATAAAAAAACAGACAGAAAGACAAATAAAGCACTGAACATGTTCAAAATTCAGTCAGTCAGTCAGATTGATTAAAGAAAAACAAATAAAACACACACACACACAAAAAAGTTGGCAAACAAAGACCGACATAAGAGTCTCTCTTGATCGCCATCTCTGTCTGTCGCCTCATAAAAAGCTAGCTAGTAAAGAAAATGGAGCACTCAAGAGCTAAAGGGCTAAACATTTCTTCAATCAAGAAGATTGTGAGATTTTATAAAATTTTATTAAAAAAAACAAAAATACTTTTACTAGTATTTCATTAGCTTATATTTTATGTTCATGTATTTTGCTACATGGTGCATTTTGTTTTTCTATTGTCTTAATCAATTTAGAAATCAGTATCAAATATCATGGGGATAAAAAGAAAGTAGCTCATGTGAGATGAAGTCAGTCTTTATGTTTATATTGTTGTGGACCTCAGTGGAATAAACTGTACTAACTGAACTTTGGAAATGACTGCCGCCGCCCAGACTGTGTTCTAGGAAGTGGCTTCTATTTTTAGTGGTCATTTTGGACAATGTTTCCTAATCTATGTGCTAGATTTGTTTAGATCTGACAGCCAAGGGGTCTAACTATTGCTCTCTCCCAGCCTTTTCACACATCATCAGTGTTACACAGGAGTTTATGTGAGGTTTGTTATAGATCCTGAGGCCATTACTGATTGCAATACAGAGAGTGTTGCTCTCACTAAATCCAAACATTTGACTTTTTTTTTTGCCACTTTTGCTCACTTTTATATTGTATAACCTTGATTTTTGTGAGAATTAAATTTTACTGAAGTCATCTTTCTGTTGAAAATGTTGTAGTGTACTGCTCACCAGTGTACAGAAGACACATTGGCACTGTGTGATGGTAGTCATCTGCTCTAGAGGGAACTCTCCAAGGCACAGCTTACACGAGACCAGGGGGTCCACGGCCAGCTCCCAGGTGGGACGGTACCGTGCCGTGGTCATCTTCACCCTCACAGAGCTGAAACACAAAAGAAAGAGGAGGAGAGGACAGAGAGCTTCAGTTAATAAAGCCAAATGCATCCGGAAATTAAGAGAGCAAAGTGGAAAAGCTCATAATCCTGCTGATGACAAAGAAAATCCTTAAAGTGGGAATATATGTGGCTCAGTTTTGTCTGCGTCTGTCTACATAATAAATCCAGAGTCCAAGCTGTGCTTTATTTGTTATGACACAATCAGCATGACGGTATGAGCACAAACTGAAAATGCATTGTGAGTTGTGTCCTGTGTGGGTGCATACACACACACACACACACACACACACACACAAACACACACACACAACACACAGGCCTGCTGTATTCAGAATGGCACCAGCTCTCAACCGTTCATTTTCATTCCAGGCCTCACTCTTTCTGGCAAAGAAAAAAAACTGTTCAAAAGATCCTAAAACTCGTGCAGCTATCAGCTATCTCAGCTCCTTGTGACATTTCCACTTGGATGAAATAACACTTTTTTTTTTTTTTTTTTCTTCGCTGTGCGTCATCGCGTCTCTTTTGTGAGAGTCAGAGAGGGTTATTTTAGGCCGTCTCGTCTCACTCTCCTTCCCTCTGCAGCTGAGAGCGAAGAGCTCCCACTCGGCTGTTTACAGGAAGTGGTACCGCGCATACAACGTCAACACAGTCAAGCTCTCCCCACGCTGCTTAGCAACCAGCAGAGGGAGGATTTCGGAGATAGAGGGGGCAACGGATCGCAGGGAGAGAAGCATGGCAAGGGAGAAGAGACAGGGAGAGATTGGTTTGATTTCACTGGTCATGGTACAGTCTGCTATACACAGACATCCAAAAAGACAGGACAGCGAGGAGAGGGGTTGAAGAGTTCACATTAACACTCCACAGACTCTTGTGCTGTATACATGTGCAACCCAAAGAGGGGAGTTGAGCCAAAAAGAGAGACAGATATGATATCACTTCACACCGCCCTTTTTAACAACACGTTTAATCTTTTAAGGAGGAAAAAATGCCTCCACCGTAGATCACCATCACTAGGATGCTAGGTGAAGGCAATCCACACACAGATGATACTTGCTACAGCAATACAGTAATGAGGCGAATCCAGGATTCCATGTGATGGGGTGCAGCCTTTGTTGCAAGGTGGTGTGTCAAAAAGAACACATGTCTCCATCTCATTCTCTTATTTCACATCGTTAATATTTTGTCCATACCTATTACAGCAATATAATTTGGGTGTGCTGTCGGTAAAATGTTAAGTAAGTCAGTAAGTCACTTCTACTGCTGCTCAAGGAGAGAGGAAAGAGGAAGATTCCCAATGGAGATTTCAGTGAGGATACATGAGTCCGTCCTATGTGGAAGTCTATCATTAGAGACACAATCATTGAAAAATCTGTGAGTGACTGGATACTGCAGCTGATGAGGCGAAGTGCATCACTACACTTTACAGCAGAAATAACAGAAATGCAGGTGTCAGAATATCTTTTTCCTCATTCATCATTAAGACACATATATTGGATGTGTGTTAAGGGAGGGTGTCAGAAGCCAGATGGCATCTTCTTTTCACTACTTTATCATACACAGTCAAGGAGATTAATAGAGTAATTTTTTCCGCCACATGCATATCATTTCCTTTAGGATATCTTCAGCTGACTTGTGTCTGGTTTGTTTTCATTTGACCAATTAACACATTTTGATTGTTTGAAAGTGCTGCTCCTCTTAGTCACAGTGGAGTAACCATACAATAAAATCATATTGGGCAGAAAAAACAATGTTACAATTTTTTCCCTAAAAAGATCACTGAACTATTTCAACTCATGACACCAACCTCATTATACCTATTTAGGAATGAATTTACAAGATGAAAAACGTAAAGAAAGAAAAAATAACTAGATGCATTATGAAAAAGACAATAAACTGCAAGAGAACTGCTTGTCAGAAAGTGCATATTTAAGTGACAATTTGCAAAATATTTCTTTACATTGCATAAACAACAATAACTGCCTTGCGGTTGTATGCCTCTGCCAACCAGTCAAGAAGCAGTTTCATGTCTGTCCAAAATGTCATCACTTCATTTTATCCTACTAGGCATGTGTGTGAAATTAATAAGTATATGAATTCTTGAGTTATGGCCAAAAACATGTTTTGTGAAGTCACAGTGACCTATGACCACAACATTTGTATCAGTTCATCCTTGAGTTCCAAGGAATGCTTTCACGAGAATTTGGACTGATGGACGGACGCCATGAACACACAATGTCTCCTGCAACAGCTGTCCACGGTGCAGAGGGACAAAAACTCTGAAACAAGACAGTAAAGAGCAGCAAGAAGCCCATTTTCAGGCGATCCAGCCGTGCACCTGTTCTCTCAGTCAGTGAATTATTCAGATGATGCTTCACAGGGAAAAAGTTTCCCATTTGATGAAACAAGAGTCCCTCAATTCTTCCTCCTACGCATCCTTTCATCGCATCCTTCAGGTGGACAGAGGAGAAATTGCGAGGTGAGAAAAATTGAGATGCAACTCATGCCTGACTCACTCAAATGATCTATCCACTGTCCATTACGCCGACCAGAAAGCCCTAAGTGGTGAGGAAGCTCTTTTATGTAGGTGCTGAGCTTGTACGCATAAGCTTAAATGGCAATTTGTTATCAGGAGGGAGCCAAGGACTTACAAACAAGACCCTCTGGGGAGTGTGTGGGGAGGAGTGCGCTTTGATGGTCCAAAATAATACGTGGACGGAAGAGGACTTGAAGTTATTTAATCCAAATTGAAAATAAGCCATATTTAAGAAGTTGAGTGCAAATGAGGGGTATGTGGAACATTTTAAGCAATCTGACAGAAATAGTCACATGAAGCACGAGTGGAGGGTAAAAGTACAGGTTACAGAAGCATCCCCCATAAAATTTATAACATGATGTAACGATATTATTTTTTGCCATCACGGACAACAGACAAAGAGGGAGACATGGGCCTAATACCATAAACGTAGGCCTGGAAAACCATATGAACACCTCTATGGCAGAGTGTCAAAACTCTACAGCTGATGACTGGAGATGACAGCCTTTCCACAAGGACTGAAATAAATGTTTCTTTATCAGTCTCCATGTTTAAGCTGCTGGACTCCATTAGCCCTGTGGCAAAAGAAACTGATGGTAAAAAGTAATTTGCACTGTGCTGTGCAGGACTTTCTAGAACATTTTTCGGTGTGTGCTTTTACATTCAAATCTGTTTCTCTCCTGCCACACTTTATATTAGTTGTGCTAACAGTGCCAGACTGGGTCGATGAGGACAAATGAAATAGTTTTGTTAGGATGGCCTGAGGAGGGGAGAGAAAAAAGAGAGAGGGAGGGAGAGAGAGCAACAAAGGGAAAATGAGTTTTCATGAGAAAAGGTGGTGCAGTGCCATTCCTCTGCTGCATTATTAACTAGATGGTCCATTATCACTAAGAAACACACGTACACAAACACTATATTCCGAGCAATGGCACAGTGCATGCAGGCCTCTCATGCACTGTGTGCTCATTTCAAATATAGCCCTCCAGAATACTATACATCTGAAAAGGTCAGGTCAGAGAGCTAAAGAGCAATGAAGGCGGAGCCAGAAGTCGAACATCCACTTTGATCTGTGGTCACCACGCGTCAGCCATCAGTCTGAAGGGGCTTGACTCGTAGATTCCCTGGCTACAGCAGCACTTATGTGATAATGACTCCATAACCAAGAGACAAAAGCATTAACAATCCGATGCATAACAGGGGTTGAAATGGTCATGGAGGAGCAATGGAGGAGAACTTCTCTGGGGAGCTAGAAGTGAAAGAGATGGGGTTTTTTTTATCTATCTACAGCATTAATGCTGTGTAAAAAAGAGTATAGATATTACACCAAATAACACATTGATACATGCAGCAACAACAGTAACACGGAGCAAACCTAGCATTAGCACTTAACCTAAGGCAAATTCAAATCTAAAAGCAAACTGGACAAAAACTCACATCAATAAATTCCATCACCCCAGTAATGCCACCTTTTAACTGCTGGTTAAAAGGGCCATGATACAAAACCAGACAAAGACTTACACACATACAGGATAAGCATTTCCTATTTCATTACATTGTGGAAAGGACTCGCTTTCATAAATCCTCATTATCATAGTAGGCTTGATTAAATTTATGGATAAAATGCTGCTTCCAAGAGAGATCTCAAATTGCCCTGAGCAGTTCTAAAGCAGTTCTAAAAACACAACTAGTCAACACATTGTTTGATGGGTAAAGTGCAGATATTGCATAATACTGTAAGTTCATTTCTTAATAATGTTTCTATAAGCCAGCATCACTCGAGGCCTGATTAAATATCACAGCAAATTGAAATTCCTAGAATTGTTAACGACCGGAAATGTATTTTTAGTACTGAATGACTCTTTGTGTCATAAGTCAATAAAGAAAAACTTTTGATTAGCTTTTTTTGTACACAGTTCTAAATTGAATACTCTTTTGTGTTGGACTGTTGGTGCTCAAAACAAGCAATCTGAACATGTCGGCTTTGGTCAATAAAAAGTTGAAAATGCTAATTACAGTTTTCCAGAGACTTAAATGAAAAAATATCAACAGCTTAATATTCATTTATATTTAGGATGGATATTTAATATCACAACCATAGTTTTTGCTGTTGCCATCGGTTTCCAAAACAGACCCTGCTCTGCAATCAAACTATTGCTGCTTCATACCGTTCAAAGAAAACTATGACATGCAAATTCTAACGTGGATAGACAGAGATACAGGATGAAGCCTCACGATGAAGCCTCACGCTGCATAGCCATGCAGGCTTCATTCAAGAGGAACTAAGCTCGACTAAGTGCTCTCAATGCTCCAGTGTGCACTCTACGTTGTCACTGCTTCTACCGAGGAGAGAGATCACTGAAAAAATGTAAGGAAGAGGGAAATAAGGGGCAAACAATATTTCAGCTGTCCATTCTCTCCTGTACTGACAGCTTTTTCTGTGTGTCATTATATAATGTCACAATGCATTGCACAAGACTATTTATATACCTCACCTATGGATGATGTGAAAGAAAGCTGCTAACTCATTCTCTTGCACACACAGATTCTTTCAACACTTGCAAAAAGCTGTCCTTCAGCTGATTTACAAGAATGTGCTATCAACCAATTAGACAAGGCGGAGAGTTTGCGGTGAAGGACGGAAACTGAAGACCAGCTAGAGAAAAAGGCAGGGCTGCTGCTGCTGGATAAAAAGGACTGAGACCATGCAGATAAAATTCTACCTTTAGTTTGGGGACTAGCCAAAGTAGACAGTAGATGTCCAATCGTATCGTAATTTGCTGCAGCAGAATTAATGTAGTAAAAAGCATTATATGATACCAGCTGACTCAAACAATCGTTGTTCCGACTGGCCTTATAAGTGAAACCTAATCTAATCTCAAGTTTTCTCCTGTCAACATTTCCGTCTGGCACACTGCTACAATCATTTGCTATGGTCTCACTGGAATCGCAGCTGGAACGTCATTCCATAAA
Organism: Anoplopoma fimbria; assembly: GCF_027596085.1. Classification (NCBI taxonomy): domain Eukaryota; kingdom Metazoa; phylum Chordata; class Actinopteri; order Perciformes; family Anoplopomatidae; genus Anoplopoma; species Anoplopoma fimbria. The sequence continues at coordinate 22,313,264 of NC_072463.1, forward strand.
TAAATGTGAGGAATCACAAAGCATGTGAATTAATTCACCTCAAAATCCACATACATTGAATCTGACGGAGCTCAGGATCTGTAATAGGCACTCAGTGATCATGCGGTCCTCTTTTCCCTTCCCTAGTCCTTCCTGCCATTCCTCCCTCAACAGCACAGCCCTGCTCTCCATGACCAATTAAAGGGTCTTTAAGTTTCACTTACAGTATGTCGTATCCTCTCTGTGTCCACTGCTGCAGAGAAAAAGGAGAGAGAGCAAGTAAAGGAAGGGAGAGAGAGAGAGAAGAGAGATAGAAAGGACAGCAGCAATGTGCCACTTTCATCCATTTTCCAGAATCCCTTGGCTCGCATTTATTGCCTGCAATTACTTTTTGTCACCTGGTTGTGAAAGCTCTCACTGGGCAAAGGAACAAACAAGCACAACAGATCACCTATACACTGCAAATGGACAGAAGCATACTGCAGACCGAAGCAAATGATCCCATTCAACCATTAGGAATGAGAGAATAAGAAATTGATTGACTGAAATGTGATCAACAATCAATTGATCCCAACAAAAATTGGGATATTTCTTCTATGAAAATGTTATTAGAAAATGACATTACTTGACTTTATCTTCAGCTCAGCCCAAATAAAATAAAAACAATGATCATAATCACATGTCTACTCTTGCTTCAATCTGACTGTTCTTCAACAAATGGCTGAACAAACTTTAAGAGATTTAACATAATACTTTGCACAATTTACAGTGTTTCCTGGACGCTATGAATTAGAGTTAAAGGATTAAATCTAAGGTCACTCAAAACAAAGCCTGGTCTAAAATGCCTTTATAAAGTAGATGTGCTATCATTATAACAATTTAGATTTTTACCTTTTGTTGTGTTTGAGAGTACATTTTGAAGCGTAGGGTACAAATGATACCTAGATTTGACAACAACTTTTAAACAACACTGTTATCATTGAATCCTCCACATGTTGCAGTGAGCAATGCATAAAAACCTAGAGTAGGACCTGATGATGCTCAGTCTTACAAGAAGACAGAAATAGTAAGCAACGGGTTACATATGGAAGGCCACCTGGAGAATAACTGATGGCAATCAACCCAACACAGGGTACGGTGTTAACAACTTCTACCTTAACTAGAATGACATCAATGTGGAAACAGATCTTCTCTCTCATATACAGTCGAAAGACATACCATGTTAAAGCCTTACAAAAAGATGTACAGCACATCCCCTATCTGCCAAATACACAGGCAAACATTTTGCCCTTTTCTGGATGGTAACACCAACATCTTCTGTATTATTCATACAGTAATAAATGATTCCTCCAGAACGGTCGTGTGAGTGCAAAAAAAAAGAAGTCTATTTAAGGACACAATCAAGTCAAAATAAATAATAAAAATGAATTACCTGTCAGTAAATTTACAACTCTCAATATATTAACATGGTCTATGTCATTCTGAAATGTAGCATTGGTGCACTATCAAAATAAAATCAATGTGAGACATGTCACTACAATATACAGCAAGGTCATATCTGATGGAAAAATAACATTGATAAATAATGCCAGCGTCTATTTATAGCATGTTTTTAGACAGAATGTAGGTCATGGGTTTATATGGGCCATAGGGAAGATCATACAATACGATACGATACGAAGCCATGACCCACGTACTCCATTCACCCGAATTCATAACCCAGAGCACTCGCATAGGGACTTTATTTTTGGACAGCTCAATTGCTGAATGTGAAAGGTGACATGCCTTCGTGGGGGGAAAGCGGTTGGGGACGGTCTCCGTCTGTCCTTGACATGGAGGGGGAGCGCTAAGAGGATAGCTTAGAGTGGTGATAGGCCTAGTTTTTCCATGCCCTGAGGAGTTACACAATCAAACAGATGTATTTTGGCACAGTGAGTGGCGTGGAGAAGCTATGTGTGTATATGTTTGAGTGTGTGTCTGTTTGTTTCCTGGTGTCAAGCAAGTCAAAGTCCGTTTTGCAGCGTGGGCCAGACAGGCGCTGACAGTGGTCATGTCTGGGTATGTAGGGCAAAAAACCCGTAGTCTCATGCCTACTTGGTCTTTTGCCATTTTTCTGCTGCAATGCAAGCTGAATATTCCCTCTCTAGAGTATACAGTAACTGAAGGGGCTGTGATCGGTCTGCAGCTGGTTTGTATTTACTTAAAGTTGGATTTGATGATTGTGAGGACAACACTAAATAGGCTGGAGAACTTCTAAATTAACTTTTATTTCCTCAGTCATATTAAATGTATTTCTTCTCATCTAGCACACCTGGTTCCATCTTTCTCACAACTGTTGCTATCAATAAGTGAAAAAGAAATGTTAACATGGTTGATGATGATCATATCAGCATAACCCCTATAACCCTCTGACAAAGAGGTATAGTGTGGCACATTTCAGACAATGGCAAATCTGCATTCAATTTATAAATGACACTGGCATAATAGTCATTATTTCTGGCACTGTGAGCACACAACGCTATACCACGTTTAACAGAAAACATTGCAGCGTCAAAACGGATAAAAGTCTCACAGCGTTAATGTCACTCAGTCGTGGAAACTGTAAAGATGGCCAAAGACAAAAGACAGAAGTAAAAGGGGAATAACAGGAAAAGAGGAAGGACAATGGGGAAGGAAACATCAAAGTGATTATGCAGTGAAATGGGGCGAAAATGGGAAGTAAACGCATGTGATCATGTGAAATTGTAATAAAAAAAATAAAAAAAGGCCGCACCCCTGTCATCAATGTAATTGCACTCCTAACAATTCAGATTTCAAAAGTGTTTTTGTTTTTCTTTCACTTGAATGAGTACATTTCAACACCCCAGATACCTTCTCAGGAGACAGCAGATACCAGACGATGCCGTTTTGATTACACAAGAAAGACTTGATGACATATTGGTGAGCAGCATGCACAGAGGGTGCCAGGCTGTTTTTTCAACCAGTTTCATCCAAAATGACATGAAAAAAACAAACCCATCAATCCTGCTCTGTTGGTTATTAATTGGGGCTGAATAGATTTAAATGGACAGTTATTTTCTCCAAAGAAATCAAAATTTTCATTAACACAGCAAACTAACACATGGTCACACCCACCTGAAAACCAACAAATATGGGCTGTATTCACAGGCGGTCTGAAAGAGACGTAATTGTTTGATACTTTAGCAAACTGCTGGCAGCGTTTCTGAAAGAAAAAGAAGAGGCATTTTGGCTGCTAGCCCAAAAAAGTGTGGCAGCCCATAAAAAAAACTATTATTAGAGTCACAAAAACAGATGATAAATAATTCATTCCAACTAATGCAGTCTGTAATGCCACCACCAATAACTATGATAAGCCAATTAATTACTTACGCATGTATCAAAATCCAGTCAAGCTTACAAAATTCCTATCTAAATTTGACTGATTAAACGTAAAATGTTTTTTAAAAAAACGTATTGCTTTTGAAGTTGACTTCTTGTACATGCCATGATGAGGTGGAACATAATGTTCAGACTGCCTCATCAGTTTTATCATATACATACACATAAATGGGGACACATACATTATGTTACCGCACAAGACTGAAAAACTGTTGTTACGCATTTGCAGGTTAAAAGAACTGAGCAGTTCACGGCAAGTTCTGCAATCAGCTTACACAAGAAAAGAAGTATAGAACAATACGTGCAATTTTACCTCATTTTTAAAGTGATTGCATTGTGCTGATTGAGACACTTAAATGTTGCAATATTTCATCAACAGTTTTGTCCTTTCACTGAAATGAGAACACGACATAACTAGTGCCAGACTAACGAGTGTGACTGCTGCGTGGACAGGGCGATTGTCACTCCACTGGACAATAGAGTTTTCATGGTCTCAGGAGGAGAGAGCCACTCCAACAGAGAGGCACTCATAGCCTTATCTGCAGGGTACGGTGACACTCTCACCAGCAGCGGGCAAAACAATTCACAAGCAATTTCAGTAATCGCTGAGTTGGGGCAATGCAGACAAAACAAATGCGTGCCGACTCAAGAATTTTCACGTTTTGTGTGTCTTCCCAGGATCTTGGGCATCCTCGTTTGCCATCTTCCTTCAGTCTCCATGGACACTCCAACATATCATCTTCCACAGAGGGCTCTCTCACATCTTATATATTTTGCCACAACAGCATATTCTGTCTCTCACTTATTGTTCTGCCCTCATCCTGCATCTTTGCTGTTTGATGAGCTGCTGCCTTGTAAAGGGAGCCCAGTTTCTGAGTCCCATTGCAGTAGAATGGGAACGAGGAAGCCATGAACTATCTTAGGAAATGCACTGGCGTCCTGTTGTTGGGTTTGTCGTAGATACACAAAGGATGAAAACCCACTAAAAGTAAGGAGAGGAAACACTCCAAAGACAGAGGTCTCTCTCTCTCTCTCTCTCTCTCTCTCTCTCTCTCTCTCTCTCTCTCTCTCTCTCTCTCTCTGAGTCTACATATCAATAGAGTGTAGAAAAACAATGGTGACACATTTAAAGGGAGTGTCATGAGCAGTGCTTGCATTCATCCACTCACCTTTTTCACTGAATGAAACTAAAATGCATACACTTTGCTAGTTGCTTGGCCTTATTTAGGATTTTATAGCCCATATATAGACATTAACGCTCAACACTAACTTTAAAAGTCATTGCTAGGCTGGCAACCAGGCTTCAGCTTTTTGTTGCCAAAACTGAAAATATAGTCCCCTTTTTTAGTTGACTAATATAGGAAAAATGAATACGTTATGCAATTATATGACATCTTAATAATGAAAATGTATACATGTCATGTATATGTTGTTCATGCTTTGCAGTGTAATTTTCTGTTAAGAAGCCAGGATACTTTGAAATCCAAGAACTTCTTTTTTTTTTTTTTTTTAACATTCATCTGGTTCCTTGTCAGTTGAATCAATATGCACATTTATTTCTGATGTTCACAGGTTAGTTGAACTTTACACAACACAGTCAAGGACAGATGCCCAAGTGCACGCAGGTAAACACACCAACGCACGTGCAGTGTTGCCACATGCATCGTTGTCTGCTTTGGGTTCTTACTATAACGGCAATATTGAAATATCACCAATGCAACAAAAACATTTTTACTTTTGGGTGCCAGTATTGCTGTTCACTGTCCCTATTTTTTATATTTTAAAAATACGTTGCTACTGATGGTAGCACAGGCCAAGAATTGGTTGCCTATGACAACCTAGCAACCCTTACCTGTTCTGTCAGGCCCTGGCCGTGACATATTCTCTTCATAAGGTTCAAGATATCTAGTCAGCCAGAGTAAAGTAGAGCTGCCACAAGTGAGGCTCTCACCTTCAGTGTTGTGACATAGTAGATTATACTAAAGGGATGTCATACAGTAATAATCATGAGAGGAAATCATTATCAGGATAACTGATTAAACTATTTGAAGACAACCTGACAGAGCTGTAGTTTCATTATCCTTCCTAGGGCCATGACACTGCAGGCCAAACTACAGGAGCTAACAGTGATGACGGAAACTGATCATTGTGTCTACCACTACAGCTCAGGACATGAAAAATCACAGAAGGACAAACAAAAGTAACTGTTGTCATCATGAAATCAAACCCCATTGTATGTCATCTATGGTCAGTTTTTATTCTGCAATGGCCTTCCTATGGAAATGCAACCAGAAATGAATTTTGTATACTGTGAAAGTTGTGGTGGAGATCATCATTCCCCCACATGACTAGCACTAACAGTGATTTGTCATCAGAAATGTGTCTACAAAACAAGACAGTGGTTGTTTACAGCATTTTTTGGACCGAACCGGTTTTTAAATTTTCTCCAGGTATAATGTCACAACGAGGAGCAGCTGCAGTGAGCCGTTAAGAGTTGTAGGCGACAGGCTTCACACCTCCAAAAAAGGTGTTGGAGTCATCACCAAGATCAGAGTGTATCGAGACTGAAACAAGACCAAGACTTTGAAGGGGTCCAAGTTAAGACCTTGCAAGTAGAGCATGCAAACCATAGGCGCTCCTCAAATGACCTTTGATTGATCTTTTATAACTAGATATACTGTTTAAAAGTGTAAGTGTAACATGAAAAGACATTGCAGAAGTACATTCTGGGTTGAAATGTTCCTTTTTTCCCTTTGAGCAATCACAGTAATGATGAGTGAGACCTTCAAAAAGTGGTCTTGAGACCGAGACTGATATCCATTACTATAACTCTGCCTCCAACTCCTCAGCAAAGTTACCAACTTCACTGTGGCCTGCTGTTGTGTGGAAGACAACACGAGGCATTAACCAGATTGCGGTTGTAATTATCTTTGACTGACTTCTTTATTAAGTTTGCTGCGGGAAAAACAGAAACACAAGTTGATCCTCTATTATATAATCAGACAAAGTAGCTGTTACAAGAGTTTTGGATCTCGTGTTAAAACTCACTTGCTGTTACCACTGTAACCACAGGTGTGCCCGATCAACCAATACCGATATCTCAAGGATTACAACTACAAATATTTATTTAAGTTTAAGTGGACAAGTCTTGATATAAGGCTAAGAAGTGTCTCCAGTGCTTAGATAGTTATTGTGTTCCAAGCATTAGTCTGGCCCTCACAAAGGGAAACAAAGAACCAGAAAGAGGTTTAGTAGACTAAGTAGCAATGTAATCAGACCTGTCCTGAAATGCCTACTTTTCATAGTTGTGCCGTTCGTCTGTTTTCCTCCCCCATGGTATTCGTGCCAGATTTCACCAGCTTTTGGCTCACACCTGGCACTCCCAGATCCCGGCCTACCTCCTGACTCATCTTCTTCTACTTTAGTTAGAGATTTTCAGAGAATGACTTTCAGCAGAGAGCTTCTGCTGCTTTTTATGTGTAGGTCAGGAGCATCAGTATCAGAGACAGACATAGTAAGAACAGAGAGTTGGCTCATTCCAAGTCGAGTCATAGTGTGAGTTGTACCCCGTTAATGAACACGAAGCATCATTTGTTATTGGCCTTTAGTCTGTGGAGGCTACCGTGGGTGGAAAAACTACTCTCTCCTCCAACAACATATTCCTTCTGGACTTTTCTCCAAATAAGTAACTGTATAAAGAAGCCCTTGCAGTGTGAGTGTGTGGGACGGATGCCAAAATTGGAACTGGAAACTTTTTTAGAAAGATTTTCTAAATGTCAGTCCTTCTTATAAAACTCCATTATAGCTGCACTGGAAATACTCTGACATAATGATGCTGCATTATCTATTTTCAGGCCATTTTCTGCCAGAGTCAGTAAAATCTGCCACCAAATAAAAATGTATCCAGAGTTACAATGGCATCTGTTTCTAATCTGTTGGCTGTGGCCCTCATTAGGCAGTCAGGCAGTATGGATGGATGGATGGATGGATGGATGGATGGGGCTAAAGTGTCACAGCTTGAAAGCCACTAGACAGTCACTATGATGGAAAGGAAAATTACTTTTTTTAAGATGAACACCTGGATGTGGGATAAATTTCCCTCCCTCTCTAAAATGACTTGACTCTTGCTGCTCGTTTGTGTGAAACTCTCCCAACCCCAAAGGGACATTCCTGAAATCCTAAATCTTGGAGAGTGTTGGACGGTCAGCAGAATCTGTGGTGCACATATTACAACACAGTGTCTCACTTTACTAATCTCTCCTCTCGGAGAAAACAGAGCCCACGAGAGCAGTTCGTAATACTCAGAAGCCGTCTGGAAGAAGCACGGCACGCGAGAGCATCTCATAATGCTCTCATAACAATCCTTATCTCATCCTAACGCAGTCCTAACTGGCTGGATACAAGCCATAACACACAGAGCTGCAGCGCTCTCTGAGCAATGAACCTCATTTTCAGCAGCTATTTACAAATAAAATGATTGCAATGCTGACTGTCTGGTTCGTACTCCCGTCAACCCCCAACACACAAATACACACACACAGTATACCTGGAAAACGGCCCCAACCTTGAACACTCGCTCTCAAAAACCCTGCTGAAATGGCATTTTTAGATGTTGCATAATCCTTGGCAAGCGAACTGAACGAATGCAGACTACAACCCCTGGAGTCAGATTACACCAAAATGACTAGATGTGTAAATGTTAGTAGAATAAAAGGAGAACTTCAAGTGTACACTGCAGTAACGTCCGGTGTATATCTGAGACGGCTTAGTGTCTTTAGAAATGGCAGATTTAAATTCAGGGATGCCCTGCCCTCAGAGACCCTCCTCAATTCGGTGAAACCACTCTAATAACAAGAAACGAGGAACTGACACTAATTTGAGTTTTAATTCACGGTTAGGTGATTTTAAACGAAATGGGGGGTCACAGTTCTAGATCAACTTCGTCTCAGGCTGACTAATCTCCTTAACATTAGATGCTGCTGTGTGATCTACAGTAGAGTTATAACTCTTACACAAAAAGACGGCCTCTTCAGGTCTGGAAAAACCAAAGCACTTCCTTGTTTATTCCCAGGACACCCTTGTGCGATTGCAACAGAATGCAAAATGACATCCTACGAATGAAGAACCAGAATGTGTTTACAGTATTAGGCAAACAGTATGTCAGTCACTAGCCCTGCTGTATCATTTCCATCCATTAAAACCGACAAACCTGTCAGGGGCTGTTTTGCAGAACTAAAGTATGAAGATTGCGCAAAAGGCCAAACCCAAAGATGAGTCAATGTAAAACAAAACCAGTTACAGACTTTCCTGGTATCAGAATATCTGTTATGTTTACCAAAGTGCCTTATCATCACCATCACAATAACATAATCAGCAGAGATCCTTTTTCCAAAAACGCAGCAGTAATATGGTTCAGTATATAGCGAAGCCAAGGTCAGGCAGCCCCATGACAGGGGCGTGAAGTGTTACTGAGAGAGGGCCTGTGCTTTGTGAGGCTTTTACAGCACACCAAAACAATCGCATCCCCTCCTTGTCTAAATAAAGTCCACTTCACATGTGCACGCCCGATAACGTATGTGTTTCAGTCTACAATCCTGCATGTGTGTTTTTGACCTGTACTCCCTCTGGAATGGAATGGCACACTGAGTTCTGGGCATCATAACCTCATTCCCTCTCACTCTTAAGTAAACTCATCTCCACTTTCCCCTGGGAACGGGCTGCCTGCTGCTGGTCACAGGAATGTGTTACTGTTTTGTACAAGACCAGCTTTCTCTTGTTTCGAGCAAATCTGCAGCAGCAGCAAAGTAGTGGCTTGATGCATTTATTCCCCCGATGGGACAAGCTGTTGCTGAGGGGAGTGGAAAAAGTGCATCACAATATCAGCTATATGTCAGTCAAATTCCACGTGGAACATACCACATTCCCTTAATGTGTGCGTGTGTGTGTGTGTGTGTGTGTGTGTGTGTGTGTGTGTGTGTGTGTGTGTAAGAGTGAAAGTGTGTGTTTCAGTACGTAGCTCCTGTGATAGAAGCATGAAATAGGAGAGGGATCAATAGCACACAATGACATCTTAGAAGCTAAGGTTTAAAACAGGGTGGACCTCAAGATGTTGCTGGCCCAGGGACAAAACCAGGCACTTGAACACACATTTGTATGTGAAACAGTTTCTCTCCACATATTGACCTCTGACATCTAGATAGAATGACTTTACAGGATGCGGATGTTATTTTAGCTTCCTCAGCTGAAAAGGACAGAGAAAACACAAACAGCTTAGCCTACCTGAGGGGATATAAGAGGGGAGATGAGAACACGACGTCCAGGTTGGACAGACATTAGAAATGATTTTCATGGATGTACACACACACACTTAACAAACACACACACACACACACACACACTTTACAGCCTTGGCCAGCACCGGCTGCAGGAAAGCTCGGGTTGTCTAGTAGCCTGGTTTCATGGCTTCGCCTATAATCTGACTGTACCCTGAGGGAGGACCTGCTTCTTAAAATGGAAATAGAAGGACACTGTATGACCCATCCATTCTGAGAATGTTATTCATGGAGTTCAGAAGCAATACTCTGCAGCTAGTACCATTTAAGACTGTGGTGAACAACGATTGCTGCAACTTTCATCAAGCGTAAGCAACAAACACAGCACAGTACTGGCACACATGCACCAACACACTGAAGCCCATCCTGGTGTCGTTTGGAAGCAGCTACCTGCAGCCAGTGCTATGTCATCTGTCCACTACCTGTCTACTGCAAAACAGGCCAAGGTGGAATTCACAATTATCAGTAAGACACTGCTAATAGTGCAGCATATGATGCTGTAAAAAAAACAAAAAAACGATAATTAAATGCGACAGCAGTTTATATGTTAATTGTGACAGATCATAGACAGACTACAGCTCCTGAACACTTACCTGGCTTTCTGAGGTAACGCCGTCTTGATGGTTGGAAAGATGATCTCCTGAATTGGATTAGAGAAAGAGTCGGCCAACCAGTCAGTCAGGCGGAGGAGGAGGAGGAGGAGGAGGAGGAAGAGGAGGAAGAGGAGATCTCTGAAGGGGTGATGCCCATGTTCATTATGTATCCCTCCAACGTCGGGGTGGGAACATCTGATCTGCTACCGTCAGGCCCCTGGTGAAGCACTAACACCACCAACCATCGGCGACAAAACCAGAACCAAACCAGCAGAGATGAAGAGCTGACTCTGTATCTAGATGCGTTTTGCACACGATTACCGAGGAGTGCGCAATGTCCAGGCGTTATGCGGAAAAGCAAAGAGGCCGGAGGTGCAAAGACATCCGGGGGCGGTGTGTTTACCTCTCCGCGGCTCAGCTGCTCCGCACTGGAGGGACGCCATTTGTCCGTGAGAGGCTCTTCCCGTCTGCGGCCGCTTTAAGAGGAGCTCAGCCCTCTTCCGCCTTCCCAGAACCGACAGCGCCCTCTGCTGGCCAAATACTGCAATTGTGGTTTTCTAACACTTGGTTCGAAATGAAAGTAAAATGTTTTCTCTCACTTCCCTGTAGAGCAGGGGTGGGCAATTATTTTCCCCAGGGGGCCAAATGAGCAACTGAAAATATTTTAAAATATAACTCAATTATGCATAATAATAGTTAATAGTTAATAGTTAAAATAGTTGTTGTTTTTTTCTCTGTCTGTAAATATAATATTTCAGTTATTGTTGTTTTTTTCTACTGTTTTTTATTGCTTATTTATAATACTTATTTTTTATTTCTTTATTTTTTATTCTTAGCTTGTCTTCTTCTACTATGTCTCTTGTGTGCACTTTACTCTACGCTGTTGTAAGTCTGCAAATTTGCTAATAAAGGATTATCTTTGTTGGACTAATAAAGGATTATCTTATCTTATCTTTTATTTCTATATAAAAAGCAGTAAATGGCATTGTTTTGACCGCTGGGAAGAGTGTATGTTATTATTTGGCAATTAAAAGGTGAGGTTAGCTTTCAAAAAATATCATTTATTCAAATAGAATTTCCAAAATGATAAACAAAATGTGAAACATTTGACTCATTTTCAGTCACATTAATAACAAAGGGCATTTTGAGTTTCATATACTATTGAAACAAGGATTTTCTTCGCTTTCTAAAGACATCACATCATCTTTGGAGCCAAAATAAACAAGACATGTCACTGAACTGTGTAACTGTGTAAAGAAAAGTGTCCCAGTTTTGTAGCCTTTTTTATACCACTAGAGTCTAGTGGTATAAAGTCATGCAGGCATTGTATTTTTCATTACTTTTTTTTATTTTATTTTTTTCATATTTTGAGATCCTGAACAGATAATACATCCCAAATGCAATAGAGGTGAATGGAATTTATTTTTTATTGCAGTTTTTATTTTTATTTGAATCAATCACTACATTTCATTGGTATCCAGTATATTAGGATCTTTTTTAAACCCCTTTAAAAATCCTAGGTAGGTTCTCTTGAACTCCAGGTGCACTCAAGTCTAACACATAAATAAAACACTTTTCCTAATTATTAAAATTAGAAATATGTTTATTAAATCACATTTATTTGCTCACACAAGTGTCTTCAGTGGAATGAAACAATACTGTGTATTTACAATATGGATCTGTTTATATACAAAAAAAAGATAATACAAACATTTGCACTTTGAATTTAACAATGTTTTTCTACAACCATAAGCAGTAAGTTTTAAAAATAACACATCTAAAGATAAAAAAAACAACATACATGATCTGTGCAATCACTCAGCAAACGTAAAAAACATTTTCACCACTCCAGCTTCATGTCGGCTTTGCTCCACACGTATTTCCCTCCTCTTTTCAGAAACATATTTTCATCAAAGCCGCTAAAGCAAATGGCCTTCTTCACACCAACATCAAGGATGGACTTGGACGGGTCCTTCCGTCCCTCTCGACAGTCCAGGAAACGCATCTGAAAAATGAAGAAAGAGTAAATCAAATACACTTTTAAAGGTTATCAGACAGTTAGAAGGCAAAAATTAGTAATGTTATGTGTGTGTTTGGTCAATAAACAATATTCCGTGTACTTACATATTCATCCAGGATCAGATAGGAATTCCTCATCTGTGAAGACAAAGATCACACACTTCCGTTATGTTAGTCTAGGGCCTGGCATCTGTTTCCTGACATTGTCACACTATTTACATGCCAACCACACTCCCAATAGTAAATGTCCTACAGAAATGTTCAAGTATTATTTTCTGACGAAATACAGGATGAATTGGTCTCTGCCACAGTACATTTTGGTGGGGCCTCAGTCTGTGAGAATGGCTGACATTTAACTTGACCACTGTGACATTCTACATTTGCACACACAGAATCCCATTTTTGTTTCACTTTGTAAACTGATTTGCACAGTGCAGTAGATATATTTGAATGACAGCAAATGCATTTAGCCACAAGCAGTTTTGTGACCAATGTTTATTTTCCCATCTACATGCCGGTTTTATAAAATCAGAGAGGCAGGTGGCAGAGTGCTAAATTAGGGCATGAAGTCCTAGGTATTATTCATTTACATTTTTGTTATATTTTTTTTATGTTAATCTATAATTTCATATCAATGATCATAGCATTATTTTGGTATCAAGATACCATACAAACTCATGCTTCCTTTTAACTCCTTCATTAAAATGTGACAGATTTTGGTGTGATTTGACTTGCTGTCATTCTTTTAGAGATGTCACCTTACTTCAATATGAGAATTGTTTTACTGTAACCATATAAACCGCAGATTATATGCCCTGAATAAAAGTATATCACTGGGTGTATAATGTTCTTGTAAAAAACCAAAATCAGATTCAAGTTTCCAAGTCTAAGGGTGTAAGTTTGTGCATGTAAACACTGATAACTATCTCATTTCACACCTTCTCATTGGACTCAGGAACAAGGCAGGGGACGCTGCTGTGTCTCTCCAGAAACTCTTGAAACAGCTGCTCGCTGATGACGAACCTCTCTGCCTCTCTCAGCGCTTTCTCTCCTGCATTCTCCCCATCAATCAGCAGACACTGGAATACCTGAGCACAGGAAACACAGACAGAGAGGGTGAGTATGTGTGTCAGGATGTCATACAAGCAAACATACACACTCTTCCTTTCTGGCGTTACCTTCCAGCGGACTGGGTTAAGCTGGAGGATGTTCTCCGTCATGTCTTCGTACATGTTGAAGGTGTTAATGACTGAGTTGATTTTGAACGCCACTTTGTACTGCTGGCACCAGCTGCGGATCTTGTGGAGGTTGTCGATGTGGCTCTTCCTCCCCTGAGTTCTGCCAATCAGCTGGTTGGTCGATTCATCAAAACTGTCACAGGAGATGGCCAGGATGTCCAGATCATCACCTGGTGGGGAGGAGAGAGAGACAGAGAGAGAGAGAGAGAGAGAGAGAGAGAGAGAGAGAGAGAGAGAGAGAGAGATTTGAATTGGTGCCAAACCCATTTTTTCTTCTTAGTCTAAATATGAGTGCAATATGATACTAAGTTAAGAAAAATGAAATTGTCCCACAAAGTTGAGACTAATTTGGAGTCTTACCATATTTCTGGAACCACTTTTCTTTGATCATGCTCCCGTTGCTGACGATGCTGACACTCGGGAGCTGGAGGTCTTGTTTGCAGTACTGAACTAATTCCCCTAGAAATTCTCCTCTGTCGTGCAAGAAAGGCTCTCCTCCAGAGAAGTTGATCTTCTCCATGCCTAAAAAAAAACAGATCGTTGAATTGAACTGCATGCAAGAGGACACTACACACAAGGACAAAATAAATTCAGGAAGTACTACCCGGAGCCTTCCTCGTAGCACTTATGGCACTCGTATTAGTTGCTGCACTTACTGTATTCGTATAGTTGCTGCACTTATTGAATTTGTATTTGTTTACTGCACTTATCCTATTCGTAGTAGTTTGTAGCACTTATTATATTCGGATTAGTCTGTTGCAATTATTGTTTTCGTAGTAATCTGCCTCTGCACTATACTTTTGCTCTGGTTTATGCTTTGAGATGCTTGTTTAAGAAAGGAGATGCACTTATGACTTCTGGTGACTAGTAGTTCTCTTGAATACCTATGTTGAATACACTTCCTGTAAGTCGCTTTGGATAAAAGCGTCTGCTAAATGACTGTAATGTAATGTAATGTAATGTAAAATAAATGAATCTTTCAAATTTACCTGATTCCTTCAGGAGTTTGAGCCCCCTCTTGGCTTCATCCAGAGGCAGGACGAAGGATGTTTTTGCAGTGTGGAAGCAAAATCCACATTTGTAATTACACTTGCGTGTGAAATGATAGTTGACACTTGTTGGTGTCATCACATTTCGGTCTTTCTCTTGGTGGACTTTACTGGCAGCAGGTGCAACGGATGATATTGTTTCCGAATAGACTCCCGGTGTCGAGTAATAAAGTTTTGAAAAGAAGCTGGCAAACATGAAGCGCAGGCTGTCGATGCAGAGCTGCAGCAGCAGCACCGGAGACGCGAACAGAGAGGAGAGCTGCATCTTCAGACCAGCAGTGTGCCGCAGCCTGTGGATGTGGACGAGTCTTAAATACATGACCGCTGGGCGAACCTGGTAAACAGAAAAGGAAACCAAATCAGCTGAGTGGCTCTGTAGGTTCTGTTTACAACAAGTCGAAAACGAAACCCAGCATGGGTGCCGGTGACGCGCATGGAAACGCATTGTTTTGGCCTGCAGTAATACAAGTAATACAGTAATACAAGTAATACAGTGAAAATACAAGTAATACAGTGAAAATACAAGTAATACAGTGAAAATACAAGTAATACAGTGAAAATACAAGTAATACAGTGAAAATACAAGTAATACAGTGAAAATACAAGTAATACAGTGAAAATACAAGTAATACAGTGAAAATACAAGTAATACAGTAATACAAGTAATACAGTGAAAATACAAGTAATAGGCTACAAATACAAGTAATACAGTGAAAATACAAGTAATACAGTAATACAAGTAATAAGATAAAATAAGATAATCCTTTATTAGTCCCACAGTGGGGAAATGTGCAGGCTTACAGCAGCAGAGAGTAAAGTGCACACAAGAGACATAGTAGAAGAAGACAAGATAAAAAATAAAAAATGAAAATAAAAAACCCCCAAGTATTATAAATAAGCAATAAAAAAAAAAACAGTAGAAAAACAACAATGACTGAAATATTATATTTACAGACAGATTTTTTATTTTAACTATTTTAACTATTATTGCACAGTGTAATGTGAAGGAGCTGCACAGAGCTGCCAGGGTGTCCTGCATGGGGGGGTGTTCAGAGGGATGTTGTTGAAAATCAGTAATGCAGTATAACTTGTATTACTGCAGGCCAAAAACAATGCGTCAGTTGTCACAATGCTTTCGGTGACTTTTTAAAACAGGATCAAAGTTGTCAAATGCATGTTTGTAGAGGGTGGTCTGTTGATGTTCTTTCAGTTATTCCATGCGTGAGTCTGCATTACATTACATTACATTACATTACATTACAGTCATTTAGCAGACACTTTTATCCAAATAGACTTACAGGAAGTGTATTCAACATAGGTATTCAAGAGAACTACTAGTCACCAGAAGTCATAAGTGCATCTCCTTTCTTAAACAAGCATCTTAAAGCATAAACCAGAGCAAAAGTATAGTGCAGAGGCAAATTAATACGAAAACAATAATTGCAACAGACTAATCCGAATATAACAAGTGCTACAAACTACTACGAATAGGATAAGTGCAAAACAAAAAGCATTCTTGGCTTGTCTTTAGCACGTCTGAATATTATATGAAATACTGTCAATTTATTTTATTCCAACATCTATCATGCATCAGTCCCTAAATGCCACACCTGGTTATGTGATGCCACAGACACACCAATACTGTGACACATCCAGCAACTATTTATGTTCGTGACTCAGACTTTTCAATAAACAAAACTTAGAGCAAAGAGGATCACTATCAACTTGCACCACCCGTTTGATAGCATCAGTTTCGTTTTCTCAGTCAAGGGGCTGTAGGTTTCGTTTTCCCCGCAGTGGTGTTTATGGGATAGCCTCGCAGTGGTGTTTATGGGATAGCCTCGCAGTGGTGTTTATGGGATAGCCTCGCAGTGGGTCGGCTGTTACTAGACAAGGTTGGAAACCGATCAGAAAATGGCACGGCGCACAATGGCCCTCATTCCTCACTGGTCCTCTCGTGTTTTTGCAGTGGAGCTGGATGGAGCAGCCTTCTACTTTGCAACTCGAGAAAAGCACCGAGGAGAAGAAGCTCCACGGGTGTTCAGAGAGGTCCAGAACAACGCAAGGTGCTACTCTCTCCTCGTCTGCAGCGGCGACAGAATCAGACGTGCCAAGTTCTACGCGGAGCTGAAAGACACATTGCTGCGAGACTTGCCTCCACAGTGTCATCTGTCCTCCATGTCGTCATTTCTGCCAAATGTCAGGGGTTCTCTCTTAAAGGGGTACTTTTTAAAAGATACCTCCGAGAGTTCATCCCCGACAGAGCGACTTTTGAGAGATTTATCACAGCATGATCCGGTGTTTGTGTGTTCATACTCAAAGTGTGAGGACGACCGGCTGTGGACTCAGCATCTGTGGTCTCATGCAGACAGCCCAACGACAGAAATGTCAAAGGATCACTATGTGGTACCCTCAGAAGAGCCAGAATATCACCCATCAACACTCAACATCATCAACTCTGATGTTTTCTACAGTTTTGAGGAGGCCTGTGACGTTCTAAAAAAGGTTATTATAGTCTCATTATGATGTGACCTGCCTGTTCTACAATGATAAAAACAAATTGTGTGGCGAGACATGGCAAATTGGCACCCTCTTGTGGTAGAAGAGGGTATAGCAGCGTGGCCCAACGAGGCTCTTAATGCTTTAATTTATCTATCAGTGCCAAGTGGCCCACAGTAGTGTGTGTGTGTGTGTGTGTGTGTGTGTGTGTGTGTGTGTGTGTGTGTGTGTGTGTGTGTGTGTGTGTGTGTGTGTGTGTGTGTGTGTGTGTGTCCATGCGCACAACAGTCCATGACTCCCTCCTGCCTCCTCTCACAGCAGCAAACTGATCTTGTCTGTTCTGCAGTGTGGTGACATCATCCCAGAGGCGCTGTCTGTGCTGGAGCTGCTGCCCAGCAGAGCGGCGGCCAGAAGTAAACCAGACTTCCCTGTTATTGTCATAGAGGGCCTGGATGCCACAGGTTAGTGCCATTACCTCATAAATAAATACGGGATCAGTTTGATGTATAGATGTCTCGCTAAAGTGATGGCCAGTTGTTCTCTGCTAAAGCCATTATCTGCCAGTGAGCTTCGCCTAATGGAATATCATGTGTCATGACCTCAGCAAAGTTACAGCACTGTGAAAATGGTTTATTGAAGAGCTCGCTCATCTAATACTCTTTGCAAACCTCATGAAACCTCAACCATGAAACGTAGGTAGGATGGGCGTTTTCAGGTTTATTATTACATTTAGAAAAGAAAAATATCATAAATTCTTCTATTTGTCCTTTGAAAACTCTCCTAGTCGTTGTGTTTCTTCTTTGTATGCGACTGATTCTTTCCTCACTCAGGTAAAACCACTCTGACTGAATCTCTGAGGGACGCTCTAGGGGCCTCTCTTTTACGGTCCCCTCCCCAGTGCCTGTCCCCCATGAGGCCCCGCTTTGATCAGGAGCCGCCCCTCATCCGCAGGGCCTTCTATGCTCTGGGGAACTACATCACAGCAGAACAAATAGGCCAGGAGGCCATGAGGACACCTGTCATCGTTGACAGGTAAAGACAGCCGAAATGTTGCAGGTGTTGTTGGCCTGTTGTGTGTGACCTGTTTCAAAACAGAGGGGACTATAGATACATTCCACTGAGATCTAGACCTACAATTCAATTTAAATTTTCAATCTCCCACTCCACACGCAAGTTACCTGATCATCCATCAATCCATAGTTCACCTTTCAGTCTTCCATCTATTATCTGTCCCTAGATTCTGGCACAGCACAGCAGCGTATGCCATTGCCACAGCAGTGAGCGGTCAAGTGTGCAACCTTCCGGCAGAGGGCTCGGAGGTTTACTGTTGGCCCAGTGACCTGCTCCAGCCCAGCCTGGTGGTCTTACTCACCCTGGACCCTGAGGAGAGGAAGAGGAGACTGAGGGACAGAGGTCAAGGAAAGACGGAAGAGGAGCAGGAGCTGGACCAAAATAAGCTTTTCAGACTCAAGTAAGATATTTAAATGATGTGCAAATAACATATGTGTAGGAACATACATGTTTGAGTCATTTAAAATATATGGTAGGGCTAATTATTTACATCAACAATTAATCTAATAAATGCTTTTTTGATTAATCTATTGTGTTTTACGAAATGTCATAGTAAAAAAGGTTATATCTTCAAACTATTTATGTGCAACAAAAGTCGAAAACCCAGAGATATTATATTTACAGTCATACAAAACAGGGAAGAAGAAAAAAAAGCTCAGTTTTGCGATAAAGACCAAATGTGCACACATGCATTCTATGCACACTTTTAATCTGACTGGGGGCCAGTATGGTTGTACTGCTATATGTTACACAGAGTGGGTAATGACACAGAGAGAGAGAAAAAAAATACACAGTAGACACACTTAGCGATGTGACATGTGTGGACAAATGTTCTACAGTCTGTGATGAAAAAAGTTCTCTGTGAAGTGTGAAAACACGAAACCACAGACGGGCTACAAACTGTACTGCACGTTCCACCGAGTCAGGTCAGCTCAGTCTCAGTCTGATCCATCAAACACTTAACAATCAATTGATGTCCCGTGGGGGAAGCAGCTGATGAGAAAGAACAGGTGATTAGTTGCTGAGCTGTTGTGCTCCATTAAGCTGGTCAAAACTCGCAAGGCACTGCCTGCCCAGATAGTCGCCTCGCAGACAGGTCGATGGCTACTTTCATTCATCCCCTGTCCTGACGTAATGGCCTTTCCACACGGGATGGCCAGATGTTGGGCCAGCAGAATTAGAAAACGGTGGGAGTCGACTGTCTGCTGCTGAGAGAGTGAGAGATTCTGCAGACTTGGTCAATCATTATAACAAGGACGATTCTTCATTTGTCTCAGGAAATGGCTGCGCTCTGAGCCATCTGTGTTGTTTCTCATAGTAAATTTCTCACATGTTGTGCCTTTTATCACTCTTCTCACTGTTCACTAAAACTGGGATCAGTCAAAATACTCAAAGTTGTCCTGAAAAAAAACGATTATTCCGTGTAATGTAAAGTGTCATTTGCTGTGTTTATATGCTTATTCTCTTCACTTGTTGACCAAGGTGTTTGTGTGTGTCTGCAGAGTGGAGAAGGCTTACCAGAGGATCAGTGGCCCAGCATGTGTCGCTGTGGATGCTAGTCCTTCTGCAGACCAAGTGCTCCAGCAAGTGCTGCTTTTAATTAGGGGCAAATGCCACTTGTAAACAGTTCTCCATCTCCCCTGCTGTCGACCCAGCATCAAGTGGGTGCAGTACCACCTGTCACCACTGGGTGCCAGTAAGGTCTTGTGAATGCACCAGGAGGAGGAATTGTGGCCAGATTGGAGTGTGGAGAAGAGATTCTTTTCAGAATGAGTAAAGGTTAAATGGCCAGGGGCCAGAACTGTATGCTACAATCAGAAATACATATTCATGTAGACACACACACATGCACTGATATTAACAGACACACACACATACAAATATTGTCAAGAAGTGTGCACTTACAGTAACTGCTGTTGTGACCTCACAGAAGTGAGACACAGTGTAGCCACACTTATTGACTATCACTTGTATTTGGATCGACACGGAGGAAATGGATGGTCACATTTATAGAAGTACCATCGAGTTGGATTTCATTTAGGCACACAAACCAATCTCAAAATATAGAATAGACCCATAAGAATGAAAACATTGAAAGAGGATCCAATTTAAATTCAGATAAAACACTTTAGAAAAAAGTTTCAAATTAAAAGAAAATGAACTAAATATCTGTTTGGGGGTCTCTCATTGAGTGAACACATCTTACATAAGCCTACCAAAGAAGATATACAAAAAGTATGTGCGTACATAAGTGCATCTGAACTTTCTGTGAACACAATGTTTTTTTTACAATATAAGAGTCCTTTTTGCAGTTCACTGCACATGGCAACAGTGTGATATTGACACAACTGATGCCACTTGTATTGATAACCTGTGTGGCTCACAGTGGAGCTGTAGAGTTCACTGAGAACATATAGGGTTGTTTGTACTTCATGTCCTCATGGGCGCAGGCACAAGTGTGCACACATAAATGTACATTTGCACTCCTACTTGTGTAAACACACACACAGACACACACACACACACACACACACACACACACACACACACACACACACACACACACACACACACACACACACACACACAAGCCTGCACATTTACTAAGAGCATATACTTTAACTCATACAAATATATAGGGAGGAAGTGTATATTTGGCCTATGTGATGGGAAGATTAATTGGAGGTTTTAGTAATTATGATCTTGGCAAAGCTGCAGGCTGGAGAAGACAGAGTGACCCATCTCTTTTACTGTGATGCATCAGCAGAGCGCCAACCACTGCAGACCCTATTCATATGGCAATTAATGGAGTGCTGTATATCAATGTCATTCCAGTGCTCCCCCACATAAGTGCATGGATTACTCCTACTACCAATTACGGCAATCCAATGTTTTACTGAGTGGAGAGGTGCTGTGGATGCAAATCATAGCATCACATGTAATCACATAAACTAAAATAAGGTGTCATTATGTTTATGGTGTATGGATTCCTACATGAGGTAAGTATCTCAGAAGGGTTTATTGAATTCATAGGCCCTCAGCTTCCTGGTGACAATGTGGATGTGTTGTATGACACAAAATGAATGTAGCACAGAGCTGTGTGGAATGTTGATTGCCATTAACACAGTTCTTTCTCTCTCAAGAGAGTCCAAAATTTATGAAGTAGGAGAGCAAAGCAATTAGGAATTACCCCATATATCATGCCTGAATGCAAAGCTGTGTGTGTCTGTGGTGTCGGACATATTTCCATGTCAGATGTTATGCTTTGCTATTCTTGGCAACACAAAGTGAGTGGTGATATCACGCCATGACTGCCCCTAAACGCTACTGTAAAATTACGTTAATGGCCCATAATCACAGCACATTACACATGCGCTAAAATTATTCTCTTTACATTTGTTAACAGTGCTTTCCATGTTGAAACATTTAGGAGTTGTTTTTGTCAGATAGCCAGGATATACTCCAGGGGTCTTAAGAATAACAACAACTCTCACATTGAATATCCGTGTTTGGAAGTTGAGGAAAAACAGTTAATAACAAATGCAATCTGCTTCCAATCTGTGACCTCACTACTGAAGTCACAAGATAAAAGTCCAAAAGACATTAGTGGAAAAAAACAAAACGTCAGGAGGAGCTCAGCCTTACACACACATGTCCATACACACAAATATACAGTACACAGCACACATGCACACACACACACCTCTCCCTGTATGGGGCCACTTTGCACTACACTCCTCAACTTCAATATTTCATCTGCACAACAGAGAAGGAGCAGCAGAGAGGAGGAAAGCCCTCCATGAAATAATTAAAGATCCAGCAGGGATGCAGCAGCACAGCAGCCGCCGTCCCATCCTAAGTAATAGATCAAATGAAAGCTGTCCCTCAGATCATTAATAATGAGTGTGGAGACTGAGGGGGTAGGGGTGGAAGGGAGGGCATAGGCCTGGTACAGGTTGGGGGAGGGAGCGAGGGCACCGGGGATGCACAAGGTGTTTTTATGTATGCGTGTGTGTTAGGAGCGTGGTCGGGTGGGGAGCGGGGTGGGGGTTGAATCGTAGTCTGGGTCCCCTGGCAAAGACCCCAGTGGGCCTCACTTGGCAGCCACATGAAGCGGCATGGCAAGAGGAGTCATGCATATGATTTGGCACCAAGTGTCTGCCAAACTCTAAAAGACCCTACAGCAATATCTATATACATCCCTTGTCAAATAAACAACATTTTACACAGAGAATAAGCAGGTTAGCAGGGGCTAATAACGCTCCCTTCAATCAGTGGGACCTCAGAGCAGTAGCTGGATATGATGGTGGATTTTGGGAGAGCTGAGTTAGCTAGACAGGCAGGGATGGGCTGTCTGAGTGGGGGAGGGGGATAAAAGAGGGACGAGGAGGAGAGGATGGTGGATAGAGGGAGGGGGGGCAGGCGTGAGTGAAGGGGGATGCTGCGGATGCTCATCTGTGAGCTCAAGTCCCTCCAGATTCCTCCAGCTGGCAGGTACAACGTATTTCCCAAACACTATCCTCACCCCCAAATACAGTATGTAGCATTCCCCGAGCAGCTTCCAATACCATCCGAGGTCTTTCCTAAATATTCACCAACCTCCTTAACATCCCAAACAACTGCCAGGGGTTGGTGTGTAAAGGCATTACACCAAATTGGATTAGAAAAATCTGATTAAAACGCAGTGTCTGCATAAACAAAATTCCCAAATGTGTTAAGAAGGGCATTAAGAACCCAAGATTAAAATAGCCTACTCAAGTAACCCCCATATTTTGAAGACTTTTAAACAAGATCCAGAGGAAATAATCAGATTATATTGAGTTTAAGTTATCCAGTTGACTAAATGTAAGTACATGATCACAAATAATAATAATAATAATATCACTTCTCATGACCAACACTCATACCCAAATTTCATCCAACCAGGCCAAACTTCAACCTTTCCCCCTCACACACTTCCATAGTTGCTCACATAAACAAACCTCATGCATGCACAGCACTTCCACACCTCCCTCTGAACACAGCAGGTGGTAGCAGACACCGCAGCCCCATTCTCTGTGAATGACGGGTGGTGGGATGTAAAAGCACGGAGAGTGCAGGAGTTGAACTGACTGGTGGTGAAATGTTTGTCGAAAAGCATACAGCAAAGCTCAAAATGTGGTGGAAAAGGCAAAAGCGAGGCAGAGATGGGGGAATTACTTTGTTCAGGGGGGGAAAAAATAAAGTTTTGAAAATATCCCATCAAAAACATGTATAATTCAACAGCTTTTCATCACCATGCTTACCCTTTGTCATGGTGTGTGAATACCTATTTGCAGGGGGAAAGACAGCATCTCTGTCGATAGGTGCGTGTATAAGGCACAGCAGGCTGTATATTCAGGATGCCATTATATATTCAGCCTGTGCTTATTTTCTGATGTTTTCAGGGGATAGGTGCTGTATAGTCAGTGATGATTGCATGAAAACCCACCAGTTTTTGCCTGGCGGCTGTTGGGGAGGCTTCACCAGGAACAGTTAAATATTTAAACACTGCTGTGAGATCTCATTAAAAACGGCACATCAGCCCCCATAAGGCCCCTACAGCACTCCCTCACACACTCCCCGAAAACCCAGTTAGAAGTCGGTGGAGTGTGACAAAACCGTTATTGTCTATTTACTGTGGAGAACTTGTGATAAATCATCATATCCTGTCAAATAAGGCAGCTGGCAGTAGTGTTGACAAGTGGTAAGTCGTCATATGAGGGAAGAAAATGATTGAGAATTCAGTTCTGTTTTGACAGCTGCAAACACGCAGAAATATGCCAAAAACAAAACAACATGACAGCTAGACCAGACTAATATTTCCATAACACACATATGAAACAAGACAGAGAACAAACTTTGGCTCTCTGGAGGCTTCTTGCCTTCTCAGAAAATCTGGGCAATTAATTCCAACTCTATTGTTTGGGGCTTCCCTATTTTTAGCCTGGCTGCCCTCTCAAATAAATTGATTTCCTGTGGCGAACTTGGAATGTTCCTTGTGTGCCATGTTTTTTTTTCCCCCTCTTCCAAACACACAAATACCGTTCTTCTTCCCCCAGAGGAATAAATCAAAGGCAACACTGCCAAGTTCTATGCAGCTGTGTGTGTGTGCATATGTTTTTTTTTATACTTGAAAATGGTTTATTTTTGTTTCAGTTCCATTAATGCTTAGGCATGTCTCCTACTTCATCTGGCATCAGCAGACAGCTGAGAAGCTACTTGCTTGACAAGCAAGAGGCCGACTGACTCTCGAAATAACTAAACTGACTGACTCTCTGCCTCCCTCTATCTCTGGTCTTAATCCTTGATTTGATCTCTCATGAGACACAGAGGTCTGCTTTTTTTGTGGTCTCTACCACAGAACTAATGGCTGGGTCAAAACAGACTAAGCTCTCAGATCGCAAGAAGATATTTAAACACACAGCAATACACACAAATAAAAGTAGAGCAACTTGATCCTGGATTCTTGTACTGGTGTCGGGGGAGCCTCTGGTCTTTGATGAGCACTACTAAGGACAGATGCGTAGCGGTTGGGGGAAGCCGCGCTTGCAGGGAAAGAAGAAATTACAATGCACAGACTGACAAAGAGGGTGAGGAATATGAATCATTAAGCAGAGCAAATGTTTGCTCAACTTCAGTGGAACAACTCTGTAAATGTGCACCAATTACTGTCATATATCAAATTACTTTTTAATTTTAACGCTGTTAACCCAGTGTACCAAAAGCTTGCTGATATTGAGGGTCTATTGTAAATTCATGAGTGCATTTTCTTAAACCAGATGACCAGGGATTTGGTGTTTAATTTCGGCTGTCACAGACTGCCGTGTGAGAGGTAAAGGATTGTAAATAAGGCCTTTGGGGTGTGAAAACAGACAGTGATAGAGAGAGAAGAGGAGGGAGAGGGAGAGAGACACAAATGAGAGAAACATACCGCTAGATCCCAATTCCTTATCCTGACTAAGCCATCTCAATCCCTCTACACCCATTAAGCTCGCTCACTCTATGGCTCTCCTGTGAGAGAGATGAGGCATTTGCCTTTAAAGTCTTCTCACTGCACCTCAGAAAATTTTGAGTTTATAGCCGCTCATCTCCATAATCAACACCATATACCCAGCAGCCTACAGGGGGGACTGCGAGCTAACAGGGGGAAAGGATTCACACTGGCTTTAGCTCCCAACTCTTCCCACAAGTCACTCCTCCTGCTGCCTAAACAGAGTTTAGCGAGCAGTCCTCAGGGCCCGATAGAAATGTTTGCACAAGTCTCATACTTACTCACTTTGAAGCACTACCAATGTCCATCTCTGATAAGAAAAATGTAGGAACTAAGCCTTTGGTTAAACATGTGTAGAATATCATATGGAGAATATATATTATTGTTACAGATTTCAGTGTTTGAGGCCATTAAAACATACAAAATAAATACAACTGCTTGAGCCTCCGACGATTTACAGTGCCAATGACAGAAACATAAGAAACCTCACTGTTGGGAAACAAGACTTGAGCTAAAAACAGTTCCACGCAGGTAAACCCTGTTGTAAGAGGTGAACTAAAACTGCACCGGTGACACAAAAAGAAGAAAAGAAAAAAAAAAAAAACATCTTGCCTTCCAAACACCCTCTACGGAGCCAAGTGATGATGTAGCTGGCTAGAGCCTGGCTGGAGCAGTTATCCATCTCACCCTGTGCTGCCAGCTGTCAGAGTACACAGCTCCAGCTAGCCGCCAGTGGCAGGTGTAATCAATATGGACTCCACAGAGAGTTGCACTACCAGAGGCCAGTCTCCACTCTCTAACCCATCTCTGCCTCTCCAGGGGAAACAGTAGGCAGGCGGGCAGGGAGAGTACGTTTGATGTCTCCTCCGGGCCAAGATGGAGAGGCCTACTATATAGCTCTGTAGCAGGGAGATGATTAATGCTGCCTATCAGATGCACCATCATGTTTGAGTTAGACTTAGGTGGGTTGTGCTTCTCCTAAAAGTTGTCTTGTTAGAAATACTGTAGGAAGCAACTGTCACTTAGCGCCTTTAGAACATTCAAGCTTAAGCATGGGTTGATATAGTCAAGGACGTAGTTTTTTTTTCAACACTCGGGGGAAACACATATTAAGTGGGGGGGTCTCTGGGGGTCCTATAGGGGTCAAAGACTTCATTTCCTGTACTCTGGTGATTTTTCTGCACCCATGTATGGTGGAAATGTCTTTATTTATGTAAGGGAAAACTAAATTTAGGCACCAGGTGACGATTTAAAATATAGAAATATAATGAAGCATAATGCAATATGGCTCTGTATTGCTTTCAAATACTTATCTTTCTGTAGATCAACTTCTCATTTAGGGGCTCGACTGTGTGATGAAGCAAGCCGTGGTTCCACCTAAGGGCCACCGGAGCAGAGGTTTGCTATGATATCATTGTTATCATCCTCACCTAAAAAAGCAACAAAAAAAGCCCAAAACAAAACTTAAACTCAAACACAGATAAAAAAGATTTCTTTTAGTTTGTGCTTCCTATCCTGCTTATATACTGTATAGTATGAATGGTAATTGTGATATATGGTGACAATAGTATACACTTATTAAAAATTCATGATGCTGTCAAGTTGTGTAGGAGTTTTGAATGATGCATCATTAACACTAATATGAGCGAAGGACAGACTGTCTTATGAACACACACACAAACACACACACACACACACACACACACACACACACACACACACACACACACACACACACACACACACACACACACACACACACACACACACACACACACACACACAGCGCCCCTGAAGGTTTTCACTTCTCCACCTAAATTAAAGTGCTCTCAAAGCAGAGCAATGGAGAAGAATAAAGAGTGAATATAAAATGATCTTTCATTTTAATGACTTGTTGTTGTCTTTAAAAAATAATTTTCTGAAATGTGTTCAGGGGATCTGTGGAGGAGTCAGCTAATTTAAAAGAGTGTAGATTTTGCCCAAAGACAGAAATCGTATGTATTTGCATGTACTATGCATTTTTTCAGCGTATTCCACTCCATATGCACGTATAGAAGCACTCACGGGGGTGAAATATTTAGGTAAGAGAGCTAAGATTTCTTTTCCAAATTCTAGTATCTCAGAGGCATTTGTCCTGTAATTACTACATTCTTGGTTTTGCTGTTTAGCAAGAAAGTATCTTCTGTTTGGTTTAGAATTTAGTTTGTATTTAACACCTAAAGTGTGGCAACATTTCTAGTTTAAAATACAACTTTAGAGTTCACTTGCATAGTGAAGCTATTGAGTTGTATTCTATTACAATAGCCCAGCAATCCAAAAGAGTATTAAACAAATGGTATTAGTTCAAAAGCAATTGAGTAATTTCTTTCTAAAGAGCTCAAGGCTAGTTTGACTGGTAAATCTCAAAAACACATGACAAAGGCTGACCTCTGGGTTACCCTGAAGGAAGTCTAGCAACAAAAGGCAGAGATACTATTACAAGGATAGGCCTATCTTGCAGAAGCATACACACACACACACACACACACACACACACACACACACACACACACACACACACACACACACACACACACACACACACACACACACACACACACGTACACACACTAACAGGAACACATACACTCACACATTACCTAGTTAAATTGAAAACAGTTTAAAATAGAGGTGTAATAATCGAGTGTAAGACTACTGACCATCAAACTATTTTTAATATGTAATCCAAACCAATTCCAGATCAACACTCCCACACTGAAGTAGTTCATGGATACTCGCCAATAGGCAAGTAACTGAAACACCCTAAGGGTGTTAAAGTCTTAGTGTGATTAATATGCGCAGTGCAGCAGTTAATTTGAAAAGTCACTGGTCCATTGGATTTCTCTGTTACAGCCATGTCAGCCCAGTGCTGCTCTCCAGGAAAATCTGACACCATGTTATTCGGCCAAAAAACCCTCTCTTGTCTGTCCCTCTGTATCTTCACATGTTTTTCTTTAATCTCTAGTTGTATCCAAACCCTCTCTCTGTCTCTCTCTTTCCCCGTCTCATCTCATCTTTCTTTATTTCCTGACTTGTTGTACAGGACCCTGTGAAACTATCAGCAGGGAGAAGCAGCCAAAAAGCGATGGATTTACTGCATGCTTTGGCTCGATCACAGAGAGAGAGGAGCAGAGAGAAACAGAGATGAAGAGAGGTGAGATCAAATGGTGGTAAATTAGATGGAAAATGATCTATTTTACACAAAAGAAAATGTTCTTTCACAGTCTGGAGCTGAAGACGGGGACATGTAAGCTTGGGAGAAAAATGTTGGAAAATGATATTGTGAACAAATGATATTGTTTTCTTAAATCCAAGCCAAAGTTGAGTTCATTAAATCTGATGTCAGAAACCTCACTTGAAATTTAAAGCTCCAGTTTACTCTGATTCATCTCATCGTATCCACAGCACTGATCAAACAGTTGACGACAGGCCACCCACACTGATCTACACAGTAAAGAGAACACGTATCTACAATGAGGACCACTGGCTGTATATGTGAGTGCTAGGTACGTGTCTTTCTATCACTCTCTCTCCTCTCACATTCCCTCTCCTCTTTCCCTCTGACCTCGATTTTCTGCCCCCCTAAATGACTGATCCTTTTCCCTGACCTCAAACTGGTCCGAACTGCTCTGAGGATGATGGATTGGTGCAACACGGTGGCCCATTTAAAGTTAAGTCCTCTACTTTACAGCATGTCTGATGCAATGAAGCGCTACGCCTTGCAAGTGTGCAAGTGTGTCAGCTACATGCAAACAACACGACTCAAAGCTGTCCAAGTTTATTTAAAATTCAGACAGTATTTGTAGGATGATATTCACAAGCTGTTATTATACAGCATTAAGAAGACCCATCAGTTGGATATACTTCAAGGAGAATGTTTTGTTGCAGCCTGTAGCAGAATCCTAAACTTGATGTCTCTTATTACTTCTAACAATTGTTTGAAAGCAGAGAGGCAGAGTTCACACCTGTTCACATGGCATAAAAAAGTCTTACTGGAGGGCTGTTCCCGACTCTAATGTTTATACCATCCTCCTCGTCGTCCCCACAGGCCACTGAAAACACTGTGGATTATTTAATAGTGCTGTATACTGATGGCAAGCTACAGTTTCACTGCCACTTTATGATCCAAAGCTGGGAAAGCTATCTTTCAGCTGAAAATATGGGGGATGCATGAGGCGGAGGCATCATTCATTGACGCACAGTGTGCTTTGAACGCTGCCGCTAGTCCCTTATTCTGTTCTGAGGTGTACACAAGTCACGGAGCAAGACAACCTCCCCCTGTACATTAAATCTACGTCTGCAAATAAATTGGTCAGAGCTTGGCCGGAGATTGCTTTGATTTACGGCGTAATTACTGAGTTTTGCTGCAGCATTGATATGCCCGGCCGTCTGTGCCTGGGCTCTTCTGTATGGTTAATAACAATGAAGCTGTCAGGTCTCAGAGGCAAGCAGACAGGTCTGATGTTACCGGTGGTATGATGCGTGTGGTGGCATATCTCATGTAGCAACCACAAGTCATATAGGCATGTTATATTACACTGCAGTCTCCAGTATGTCTGAGCATCCCGGCTGAGAGAGTAATCAGATAAGATAATGTAGTCAGGAGGAGAGAGAGAGAGAGAGAGGGAGAGAGAGAGGAGAGAGAGAGAGAGCAATGACTATAACACTCATTGTCAGGATGGTAGTGCATCCCTGGGAGGGATGATCTATCACTCTCAACACTCAGACTCACACACACAGTCACACACAAAGTTGAGCAGAAGAGACGAGGCTGTGAGTGTCAGTCGCAGACGTGCAGGGAGGATGTTTATAAAGCTTCCAGGCTCAGTGCATCTTTCAGGTTGCATTATGGGTGCTATCTAATTGGTGGTGGTGGAGGCAGAGGTGGGCCTCATTGGAGGTTCAACCAGAGGCTAGCAGTCTCAAAGCATCTCAGCAGCTCATATTTCACTGGGCTCAGTGTGCAAAGAGGGTCACTCTGTCTGTCGCTATTATATACACACACACACACACACACACACACACACACACACACATGCAGAATTGTGTGCACACATACATGCATATGAGTCAATATACCTGCACACATGCATATTCCCAAGTATAACTGTATAATGGATATGCAGGGACACAGCAGTAACACACTATCACAAACTGATTCACACTCTTCTAGACTATGCATGTTCAAAGATACGCATGTGGGCGTGGCAACACACACACACACACACACACACACACACACACACACACACACACACACACACACACACACACACACACACACACACACACACACACACACACACACACACACATACACTCAGACTTTCAAATTCCCCTCCTAAGCAGAAACATGACAGGACCTACAGCGCTGATTGAAATAGGATTTTAATACTATGGCAGATTAAATGTGTTTTGCATTTTTAGTTATCTTTAACCCCATATTTTTAATACTTATATATTTTTAATATTAAGTTATTAGCTGACAACATATAGGATAATTTGCTGCATTCAATAGTTGAAATAAATGTCTCAAAATGCAGATTTGGTGCAATTTCGAATAAGCAAGCTCAATAATTTTCTGCACACAGCTCTTTCTCTGCCTTAAACTCTTTTCAATTATATTACCGTGCTAAAAATAGAGAGACAATATCATATTATCAACTGAGGATGAGAAACAGCATCGTAACAGTTTGCTCATTAGAACATGTTTCAGGCTTATCGTATTGCATTTTAACAACCCTGACTGAGTTCAGTGGATTATTCACTCATCATAAATTAGAAATGGTGGTTTGATTGTGGGCCATAATAGCTACTGTACCAACAAAGTCATCCCTGGACTGCTGGAATAAGTCACTTGATCACAACACTCTTTCATGCTTGTGTTCTCATACAACAGACACAGAAATATATGAATGGAAAGCAAGATGCAATAAAAACAGGTTCTTACTGTTGCTATTACAGTATATGGAAAAGGCCACAATGTCTGTAAGCTAATAGCCATATGACAACATTTTAGAGAAGCTTCATTTTCCCAGTCCATGCAATAATAATACACCAACTTTTTCTAATTGATCCACTCTCATGGACGCTTTTGAAAAACTCAGTTTTCAGGGACAGGAAGTGTGAATAGAGGCCCAAATGAGAGACATAAGCTGTGGCTAGTGCACATATATTACACTAATAGACCTCTGTCTGTGTCTCCCAAACTCTCCCTACTGTCTCTTTTCAGTCAGATCTTTGACTGCTGTGTTTTAACTTCCACTTGACACAGATTTTTTATTTTTCTTTGCATCAAATATCCACAGCCCCCCCCCCCCAACCAGTACTCTGCTCTAGTGCGAAGTGGCAAGCTCTGTCTGATCGCTGGACTGAGCAGCAGATCCCACTGCGAGGGACTTGAGGGGCTCGACTGTGTGATTAAGCAAGCCTTGGTTCCACCAGAGGGCCACCGGAGCAGATGTTCTCATTAAAAATGCAGGCTCTGTGAGCGAAGGAGATTGCCTTGTTCCAGGCAGAACCTGGCCGGAGGTTTAAAGCTCTCATTCCTCTCACTTGTAAGGCCAGCCAAGTTTCAGTGCCTGTACACCCTTTAAGCAATGTGGCAACCACAAAAAATGAATTATTCCAACAGTATGGAAGAATTTTGGGTGATTCTCTTTAGTTTGCTGTTAAAAGGAAAAGAGGGGATCTGTGTTAAAAATTAAATTTAAACCGTAAAGCTTGTGGTTTTTGAGGCTTTCCACTGTTTCTGGCATCGCTCTTTCACAGATCTCAGTCGGGTGTACTTGTTGAACATCTCATTTGGTGAATGAAGAAAAGAGAAGCAAACATTTTAGCATTTCCAGCTCAGTAATAAAGTGCAGACTGACTGATTATGATCACTCTGGGTTTTGGGACTTAAGAACAACCTGATGATGACAGCTCGGGATATTCCATCCATTCCAGCTGGCACCAAGACGGAGCTCGGTACAATTAACATGAAACTACAGAGCACTAAAGAGTGATGCAGCACTCCAGAGGGTACAGCTACACCTACAGTACACAGCTGGTTAATAGATTCAGGGGTATCCATCAAAAGCTTGTGTAAACCAACAGTGAGACGGCAGCGGTCTAAATTCTTTGTTGAACTCTGAAGGGATAATCCTCGGGCATTAAATATTGTCAACACAGACACAGTCTGGCCTACAATGCTAAAGTTGTTGGAAAGTTAAAGAGGGATTTGTGTGATCTGGAGGGGCATTCTGGTTTTCATCAAACAACAGACGCTCGGCTGGGGGTTCGATGCTGGGGTTACATGAGAGTGTGTGCGTCACTGTGAGTGTGTTGATGTGCGTGTGTACAGATGCATACTCTGCACAGGACTGTATGTGGGAGGAAAGGTTACTGATGGATTATAGCCCTCACCTTTGAGGTTGACCCCATTACTGCCCTTCACCCTCCCTTTTCCCTTCCTCACCAGCCCTTATCCTTCTCTTCTCTAACGTCCTCTCCTCTGTCCTACAATCCCAACACACACACACACTGGGAAACCTGCCCTAACAGCAGTTGCCTTGCCACACGAGCGCACACACGTGTGAACTGTTAGGTTGTGTCAGGAGGCACAGCACATATTTAAGTTGACATGCATGACAATCGGAGGTCCCGCCCTGCTGCTTGTGGCTGTAATCCAGAAAGGCCTTCTAGTTTATTTTATGTCCAAACAATATTTCATAAAGGTTAAATCCCATTTCATATATTTGTCCGGCAGACAAAGGTGTCAAAGTTTTGGCTACCTGTCATGGACATTTCACTAACACGTTAGGAAGTGTTGGGATAAGGCCTGCAGATATTATAGCAATGATAGATACAGAGGGTGAAGAAAAGTTCAAGCGTTGTCAAGTGCGTCAGTCTTGTTTTACTTTTTTCTCCAATTATTGCTACAGAGCATTCTGGGAATAGCTTTTATACAGTGGAATAAAAAGTTATTGTGAAATCGAAGATTACCTTCAGAAACTGCTGTTTGCTCCTGTGATACGCGAAATAAATGTCCCAGAAAAGAGCTAATGATTTCATAAACACTTATTTTAGTAGAATTATATGTAACTGGTCCCAAATTGGCAGACAGTGACCCCAAATGGGCAGACATGTCAGCATCATTAAGGAAGGTCCGTTGAGACTAGAGTTTACTATAATGATACAAACACACGTACACACATACACACACATTGCCATCATACACATATGAACACACAATTACAGAAACAAAGATTTATGAAACATTCGTGTTTGCAGCAGCAATCTCAATGATGATCTCTAATGATTTACCACGGCAATATGAGGTGGGAAAAACTGCCAGACATTTTACATAATTCACTTTTTCCCCTTCTAAATATGGTGCTGATGTCACTTTGTAGATTATTGGGGAGGGAGGCAGTTCATTATGCTCAGCTATATCTCTCTCGCTGTCTGTCTCTTGCTCGTGAGTGTAACTCGGAAACTTATATAGTCCATAAAACAAATGGCGGTTGTGTAGAACAGATTGTGTTGTTAAAGCAAACACTGTTTGTAACAATCGAAGGCAAGCAGAATTTCAACATAAAAAGAGCAATAACCTGTATGTTACAAAGATTTATGCATCCCTGGTTGGCGTGCTTCCTCCACACTGAGGATTGCCAGGTAGTAAATTAGGAAATGCCTTTTGGCAAAGAGTGTACCCTCTACTCATACACACACACACACACACACACACACACACACACACACACACACACACACACACACACACACACACACACACACACACACACACACACACACACACACACACACACACTGTATTGCATACTCACCACTATGTTTAGTCACAAAGTGAGCAGCATTATTGCCAGTATGTAATGGTACACACACACACACACACACACACACACACACACACACACACACACACACACACACACACTGAAACACACATACAAACCAAAAAAATCTGTTTTCAGTCTTTCAACAGCACAGGGTTTAGCTCCTTTTTAAGGGCCCATTACGTCACCAAAAAAAGGGGTTTAGAATCTGATTCTGGAAAAACACTAATTCTTAACACTCAACCCTGGGAATAAAAAGCCCCTTATGATAGTAGGAGAGGGATGTTAGTGACTGGTCTTATAGGGTTAAAGTGAACGGAAAGATGTTGTCATTGTTACATTCACACACACACACACACACACACACACAAACAGACACACATTAATTCCCAGTATGACTATACCTTACTGATGGAGAGACAGGGCTTCATATCTAATGGTGTTAGCGAGTAAGAGTGAAGAGGCTGCTGGGTATGATCCATTTATACGCATGCTAATAACAGAGCACATTGAGCCGGGGACGAGTCGGACGATCTCCCTTTAATCGACCATCCATCATTAGGATGCGACTCTCTGGTCAGACACAGCGCATCATTACTCTCACACACACACACACACACACACACACACACACACACACACACACACACACACACACACACACACACACACACACACACACACACACACACACACACACACACTTTATCTGCAATTGTTCATTTTCTTTCATCACCTCTCCACATACTGTTTATTTTGTACAAATCATCGAGAATCAGCCGCAGTCAGTGGAACTAGTGAAAGTCAGTGAACTTTAACGATGGCACAGCTCTCTTCAAAAGGGCCTTTGTAAGCCAGACTTCTCTCTCAGTAATGAAGCATGTAGCAAAAGCTTGCTCCCCTCTGTAAAAAACGGTGACCTGAAACTACACACACACACACACACACACACACACATTTGTCCGCACACGTACACAGCTCATGAGATCACTGAGGGAACAGTGAATTCTGCTGCACAATAAATGTCGTCCACGTGTTCCAAGCCGGAGTCCTGCAGTGGTTTAGGGGTCAGGGTTGAGGTTTGGGTAGCTGGTCTCCAGTGGCTCAGTGTCAAACCTCAGCTCTCACAGCTTCTCGCTGCTCTCGGGGGAGGAGCTGGGTATCGGGATTTGGCTTTTTGCCCAGGGAGTGAGAGGGACCCTTCCTTTCTTGGAATGCCACATTTAGCCGCTCTGTACACCGCAACCATCAGAACAGAGAGCAAAATAATTACATTCCACTAAATAAGCATAGTTTGAGGGTGATATCATCCTTTTCATTTTTTTTTACCACGGCTGGTACCAATTGCTGGCCTCCTTGTTATCATTTAGACTGCAAAATGGGCACTTTAGGAAAATCATAATATCTTATTCCAGGATTATTACAGTTCATTTT
The DNA here is from genome assembly GCF_027596085.1 of Anoplopoma fimbria. Taxonomy (NCBI): domain Eukaryota; kingdom Metazoa; phylum Chordata; class Actinopteri; order Perciformes; family Anoplopomatidae; genus Anoplopoma; species Anoplopoma fimbria. The sequence continues at coordinate 22,348,768 of NC_072463.1, forward strand.
TTCTATCCAAGATAAGGAATCTCGCCAAGCATCATTTGAATGAACTCAATATAAAAAAGAGATATTCAATCTATTTTAGTCTACAAAGTTGATTGGGATTAAGACTTTTCTCTAAATAATGGCTAAACTGATTTTTTTTCAAGAACCTTGATCTTGAACGTCTGAAAGTTCAATGCTTTTATCTCTTTTTTTAGTTCTTAGGTCGGATAGTGTTTTGAAATTACCTGATTTTTTGGTTTTGAGCATTCTCATGAAGTTGCCAGATGTTTTTTCCTTGATTTTCAAACATTTCATCATCACATTTCTAATACATTACAAAACGTTATTTTTTTTGCTCATTTGAACAAGTTATGCATTGTAAACCCCTGGGGTAAGAGGAAATCCAGACACTTTGCGTGCACATTCACATTGACTCCATACACACTCGTAAGTGCATCATTAAAACATGCACGCAGTCGCACAACTTGCTCACACTCACTCGCATTAAGACCTACATATGGCAGACTGTGAGCAGGCGAGCTGGGCAGCTGGCCGGTGTTAAATTGGATCCCTGGGTTCCCTACTGTTCAACGGGACTTAAAGCCATATTAAAGGCATCTCCTACAGTCCTGCACCAGTGGGAGAGCATGGACAGTGGCCAAGGAAAGCAGCCCGGTGCCAGCCACACCCCTGGAGGACTGCATCTGCTCTCACTCTACACCGTGGCCCCTTTATGTTGAGCATGACATATCGTCCCATGTGCCCATGTGCCATTGGTACCAGACTACATGTGCTTTAACACAGTATCACGGAGCTCCACGTTGGTAATACAATTACAAAAATACATTTCTGATTATGTGCATCAGGATGTGACTTTGTGTGTTTTTGTGTGCCACCATTTGGCAATTTATTGGTCAGCATATGGTCAAACCACACTGTCTGCTGAGAGTTGAGTCCAAATGTGGTGAACCCCTCCCTTCTTTTAGAATTTATGTTGAGCGTTATTTAATCCGTTGAAGTGCTAGTAGGAAAGGGGAGTGTGTTTGTGCTTTCCAGTGGCGGCTGAAGACTGGCCACTCAGTGTGGTGCAGATTGCGTGGGCAGATGCTGCTTTATGCACCGATCTCATTTTTATCACCGGCTTGTACTATACACTAGTGACATAAAGCTATTGGTGCAGTCATGCCTGAAGAAAGTTAGAAGGGGTGCTTGTGGAATCATTTCCCTTTGTATCTCACACATAATTGAATGGGCCTCATTTCCTGCCAAAACAAATACAGAGGCTACATTACAAAGGTGATTAAAAATGTTCTGTGAAAGAGCAAGAATGTTACATTGAGTGAGTAGCATCCCACGCGAGGACACGAGGACGGTCATCAAGTTTGTGCACATTTAAGAGTTAATGCATGTTTCTGTGGATGAACAGAATCAGCATGCAAAGGTGTAAATCTGCGAAAAAACGGATGAAGAAAACGGATGTCTCTCAAACTGCCACTTTGGCGGCGGCCCTGGGAGAGTAGGGAGGATAATGGGAGCAGTCTAATAAGTTTGTTTGGCTTGTTAGTGTGATTGTTTTCTCACAAAGCTAATTAACTGTGTTGGCCTTAGGGACCCTCCTCCGTCCTATATCTCACTATCATCACCCTTCCACACATACCTACACACATATACGCACACACTCATTTATCCCTCCCCACCTTGCTCACCCCCCCCTGAGCCCCCTCCTCTCTTACCCTCACCAGCGGCTCTGTCGCTCTGTCTTTGCTTGCTGTCATGTTTAAATTGATGGAGGTTCTAGTGATTGTCTGTATGGTCCCAAGGTGCCTTTCCCCACTACACAGGCATCCTCCGGATTCTTCCTGGTCCACAGTTGATTGCGATGAATCAATCTGAGGGGTCAAACACTTGGACTGGGGCACCGTCATCTCCACTGGCTGTGGGGGTAAGCCAGCTGTGGGGGTAAGAGGGCGTTTCCTGCAACCCCTGTGACCCCCCCTAGACCACTCTCGTTTCCGTGGTGAGACCTTCATTAGGGGACAAATCTGTTCCCTTAGTTAAATAAATAAAAAAGAGAGGGGAAAGGAAAGAGGGGGGTGCTCTTGTTTTTCATCTCATCCCTCTCTCTTCTACCTCTGGTGGCCTTATTTCTCTGTCTGCTAAGGCTGGAAACTGACAGGTAACAGCAGAGCAGAGCAATAATGCCATCCCACCGGCCCGTACAGCAAATAATGCCGGAGATTTAATCAATGGCCGAGAGGAAAAGCAGGGCCAAATCAATAGAAGCCTGGCTGTTTGCTCCCCTGCTTTGAAGGTGAATCCGGACCTTGCTACATAAATTGGACTAATTGAAGAGCATGCAAGGAAACAACCCCATTACAATGCATGTCTGTGTCAGCATGAGACTTGTATGTGAAATTCATCAACCCAGAAGAGCAGAGGCTGAGATAATAAGCTGCCATAAGCCTGGAAAGAAAAGTAGAAGGGATAAACACAATATTCACTTGCATTTGAGCTGATAACATCCGTCCTCATTCGGGTGATAAGCGTGGGTGTGCCGCGGCATCAACATCAATACCACTTGGTTCGGAGTTACAGCTCACATTTCATTTTCTAAGTAGCAGAGAGGATGTGTTTCATGGCACTATGTATCAAGTGTGGTCCTTTTCATTTATGTATCACGGAGCAGCATCAATGATCCATGTTTTCATACTGTACAATGTGTGTGAGAGTTAAAAGGGCCCCTTGCATGCTCAGCTGAGGACATAAATCCTGTGACAGTGATACATTTCATCAGCAGAGACAACAAATTAAAAACCCTCACCCATGAGACACTGCTGTTCAATAAATTGGCCTTATTTTCAGGGGGAAAATGGGGCATTCTCAACGCAAAACAATCAATCAAAGCAAATGACCCTGCTATTCACAAATGTGTCACAGCAGAGCAACGCTGTGTTAACCATCAGCCCTATCGGCTGGTCGAGTTCAGATCTTCCCTGAGACCTCATTCCATCTCAGGTCTCTCATGGGGGTGGGGCCCTGAGGTCTTAGTCCTCTGGGTTGGCCTTAATTAATAAGTTTTGCAGTAATGGCGAGAACAACAGGAGGTGTTAACCCTGTTAGTAGAGTGGCATGTTATAGCATTAGGCTCCTCTGAAGGAAGCAGGGGAGGGGGTTGAATTAAAAGATCTCGGCCGTGGATTGGCTCACAATGCACAGGAAGGAGATTTGAGCCCAAATGAAATGATTGTATCAGATAGAAATCGATAGCAATCCATGCCTTCCTTAATCCTGCACGAGCTCCCAGATCACTCCCCGGTGCAGGCAATCTCTCAGCCATCATTACGACACGCAGATCGATAGCTGGGCAGCAGGGCCTCTGGTTAAGTTTCTGGCTACACTGCAAAAGTACGGGAGAAGGGAGCAAAGGAGAAGCGAGACAAGACAAGATGATGAGAGAGGCCACAGGGTGTTAGAGTGGCTCTGGGTTGTCCGACAAAGTACAACCGTGCTGTTGTTAGAGGTAATTAACAAGAGGAGACAGCAGAAAACAGGTAATCTAGCTTGCCAAAAAAAACTTTAAATCCTGCCAAAGCTCCAAAGCACAAAATCTTTTGTTGTGTTATTATCTCACAATAGGGGATTTGAGTTAAGCGCCAAGCATATTCCGCTTCAAGAGATGGATGATGAAGCTTGGAACTGTGTTTTACGGTTGTAATCAGAACAGGTGCAAATCATCTATCAAGGCGTAATAAAATTTTACAAAGTGCTTTCTTGTATGCAATACTCCTGACTTTCTGTTTCAGTTAACGCCACGACCAATGAAAGAGACCATCTCATATGTCTCACTGGCAACATCTCTGGGGATCTGAGTGAAGAAAAACGGGCTTGAGTTATTATGGGGGATTTTGGCGGTGCGGCGATTGCATTCATATGATGTAAAATGAGAGAAAAAAACAACAACAATACAACAATGATAAATAAGAACATTTGCAGACCGGGAGCCACACCTGCAGGAAAAAAAGATAAAATAAAGTCAATAAAACAACTTTGATGAGATGTTTGTGCACAGCTCACAGGGTATTTGTCGTGCATTTTCCTCTTGCAAAATTAATTGGTGTATTTATCATTAACACCAGTGGCCTTAACAGCAGGAGGATCCATCATTAACAACAGTGGCCTGAGCAGCTGGAAGCACGGAGAAAGCGCCTTTGGGTTCAGCCTCTGCTTTCTGCGTTTTGTAGTCAAGTCACAGTGTCTCTTTAAAACCCCTCAATTAAAAACGGCGAGTTGGGCGCTGCTTTAATGATAGCTCTGATTTTAATCAGGAGCGTGGTATTCCTAGTAGGTCCTGGAGGTCTGGAGGCCTCACTGCACACATCAACTTATCTCTTCCTTAAAGCTCCCTTTCTAATTTCCCACCTCCTTCAAAGTGTGCTCTGCTCTCCCAGCGCTCACCTCCGTCCTCTACCCATCCCCCACCCCCCCCAGCAGACCTCGCTGTGTGGTTGTACATATTGAAAAAAATACAACACACCACAAGTAATTAATTCCATTTGCATCAATATTCTAATCGTGAGCAGCAAACACAGGCCAGGAGAGATGGTACAGGAAATCTCAGTGATGGGAAAGCATAGTAAGGGAATATGAGTGGGAAGATAGAGAGAAAGAGGGAGAGAAGGATTGTTTACTCTCTCCCTGTTCTCTGTTTCTATCTTGCCGTCCTTTTTTCCTCCATCTCTCTCTTCTCTCTGAAGAAGCCTGCTGGCGCGAAAGAACTTCTCCCAGCAATTAAGAGGGGCCGCAGACGCTCAGCGTAATTACCGCCGCACATTGCTGCTGTCACAAAACTCAGCTTGCCCTCTGGTCATAAAAAAACACACTGAAGAATATTTAGAAATGAATTATTCAGGGTGATTGTTCGCACTCAATTATTCATGGGGTACCGGCGAAGGGAGATTTGCATCTCAACGCTGTAAATATTATTAATCTTGCCAATTACAAAATTCTCTGCCGCTCCAAATTCTTCGAATGATGTTCCAAATGTGTGCAGCATTTTATAGCCTTTAATGTTTAAGTGGCTTGAAATGAATGTGCTGCAGCTTTTACAAATCATCTGGAGAAAAAAAAATCAAGCTCTCTTGAGTGAGATTTCTCATAGTATTTGGGACAGAGTCACACCACAAAACTGCCAAATGTTAACATTAAACATTTTAAGCCTAATGGTCAGATTGTATGTAGCCATAAAAGGGAAGAAAGACCAGTGAGAAAGAAAAAGCTGTACCCCATTATGTTTAATATTGGACAAACCAAATTTTATATGCAAAATGTATCCATGGATTGCATTTGGTTCCATTCAATATTTTTGGGACTCTAGATTTCAAATCTCTTTGATGGTCTTAGAAAGCAGACATCATACTTGTATGACATCATTATCAAGTTTACTTAAGGTATTTCACATCATAACTAAAATACAGATACAAAGGCAGCAACACAAGAATAAAGTATTACATTTTCCAGTACAAAATGTTAACTTCAAAGAGGTCTGATACTGTATTAGCCACTTTCATTAGTTTTTAAAGCAGCATAATACAACTAGCATTGATACAGGTAAATATGAGGCCATTTTGCAGGACCAGATGATAAAAAATCACTTATAATGTGTACATATTCAATTTGATCCCAAACACACCCCATCTGGTTTGCCTTTTTTAACACGTGACATATCATTTGCTCATTATCTTTTATATCACCTCATTTAGTCCCTCCAAATGCATGATAGAACATATAATTTATGAATTGCGAAATTGGGGTTCATGTCCAGACACTTAATTAAATCTACTCCAACTCTGATATTACTGTAAGCCTTTCATTTCTTGAACAATGTCACAGATTATTATAAACGGAATACATGCTGGGCGTTAGTAATAATTTGTCCAGACTGGTGGAATTTTCACTGTATTAAGTCGAAGGGTTTAGAGGCCAGAACGCTTAAGTTGTGCATCTGCCTATAAGGATGTGTGACGTTCCTGGCCTTAACTGCCCAATAATGGAATTTCATGAGTGTGCATAAAATCTCATAACATTTTTGAATCAACACACTTAAGAAAACAAATTCATACAAAAATAGCAAACTGTCGATATCTAACAACAACAACAACAACAACAACAACAACAACAACAACAACAACAACAACAACAACAACAACAACTAATAAAAGTACCTTTACCTACATACATTTTGAATTATCTCTGATGCATAAATCACTTGGAATTAGTGATGGTACATTAAGGACGGTGCTATTGACCTATGAATTAAACTATTTATAGTTACCATCTTAAGTGACTCCATAAAAAAATTGCCTTGGAGGAGCATTACTGTAAAGTCAAAGGGGAGCATGCTTCCCTTCTGCTAAGTCACACCAACTGCATCTATCCATTCATAAACGCATCCATCCATTGAGCGGTGTACACAGGACATCAGCAATCTGGATTTTAATAGTAACCCCGTGTCTCTCGGTTGCCTGCCTGCTGCTTCTCTGGGTCTCAGGATGAATGGGAGAGTGACACTTTGTAATGCTTGAGGCTGAGGAGTTCACTCTAATAGGCCTAGACTTAATTAGTATGGGACTCCCCCTGTACGGAGAGATAAATCCAAACCCCTTGGAAGTAAGACTGCTGACACACGTACAAACACACAAACATAATACACACAAACAAATAGAAACCCACAGACTCACACACAGATTCAGCATAGATGTATGTGTTACTTTCCAGCTCCCAATGCCCTTTGAGCTGTGATGTGGTGCTGATAATATTTTTAAGTTATAAAGACTTTTTTTTCTCCTCCCTCCATCCCTTCTTCCCTATCCAACTGTATCTTTCTCTCATTGCCTTGCAGGCTGCAGAGTGATGTGTCATTTCATAATCCTGTGCCGGCTAAATTACATCAGGAATATCCTCTCATTAATTAAACCTGCTATTGGCAGCACCTGAGATAAAACAGATTATAAGAGCTGAGAGTGAAAACACAGAGCAGGAAATGCCAGCGTCAGCACTTTGCACGTGTGTGTGTGTGTGTGTGTGTGTGTGTGTGTGTGTGTGTGTGTGTGTGTGTGTGTGTGTGTGTGTGTGTGTGTGTGTGTGTGTGTGTGTGTGTGTGTGTGTGTTCCTGAGAGCATGGGGAAGAGGAGAAGGAGGGAGAGAGACAGATAGAAAGAGAAGACACTGCAGGAAGAAATGGCACAGTTAAGATCTGATGGTGTACTTTTGTCTATAGATGGTGCTGCAGCAGCTTCACCCACACGCCATACTGCATACACCATGTGTGATTTAATGTTTATCCTTTCAGAGATGGTTTATCCATAACAGGATTAGTTTTAGGGTTAATGGACACTGTTCACATGCTCTTTTGCACTGCTTCTGTCAGATGGTATACATAGATTCCAGAGTAAAACAACTCCTATCATCAACACATTCTATAACTCTGGCAACCAGCTGCGAGTAAGACTTATATTCCCCTAGAATTTTACTAATCTATTGGAAATACCTTTTGTGATTCGATCTTTCAACTGAAGGGATTATCTCCTTGCAGACACATAATATCTGAGCAAGTGCATAACGTGTTGTTTCAATATGCTAGTCTGGCTTTGGAGAGAGTATTCAATTTCTTTTTTGGGCTTGGGGTAGAGTAACCAACACTGGAGTCTATGTAAGGAAAAATCTGAGCAGATACCCCATTAAAATGTATCAGAGATACCTCCTTCAAACAAAATTAATCATGATAAAAATTCACAATAAACACACTCTTCTCAGTAGCTGTCAAAACTGATTAATGCAAAGGGAAGAGGAGCGAGGAGAAGGGGGAGAGAGAGAGAAAGAGAAAAAAAAACTTTATAAATATAAAGTGAGTCGGAGTAGGAATGCATGTTGCCTTTGTATGCACACCGTGTAAAGCCATTGTGGAGTTCACGCGGGTCCCTTACAAACGAATAAATCACTGCCTTCGGACAAATTAATCAAAGTGCCCAGCTGTTGCTGTGCATGGCTAACTGGCGACAGCGCCGGCGGAGGCTGAGACTCCTTCCTTGGGTGTGTTGTTACCCTCCCTTCCTCGCTCGAAGCAGTAGACCTGAAGTGGCAGATTGGGTTTGTCTCCCTCTGAGTGATGTAGTGCCACTTCCCATCTGATACTTTATCACCAGGTCAGATGTTTGTCACACCGATACATTTACCTCCTTTCTCCCAAAGCAATTCAGAAAATGGATTCGGACTTCTGCAATGTGTACCACAAACTCACTAAAACATACAAACTATTTGACCGTATGTGTAATATTATTTTTAATGAATTATAGATCTTGACGTCTCAGTGAAAACGTTATCTCTGTTTGTAGTCTGTGTAGTAGTGACTAATGACGTTCTAGCAGGATAGAGCTAAAGAGGTGGAACACAAGCAGTCTCGGAAATATTTTTTTTAATGGATATGTGTAAAAAGGTTGATGTGTTCTGCACAAGGACATAATCATAAAAAAAGAAATGTCAAAGATGGTCTCGCAGAGGGAACAGTAGTGGTCAATGACTTTTGTCTTTTTCTTTAATTTAGCCCTGTACCCTTGAAAAACAGGATAATCTTACACTTGTATGGCAAGTCAATGAACGGGTGCCATCATGGATGACAGTCATACTAGTGACATGACAGTCACCCGCTCTGACTCCACGGTCACCATGCACTTAAGGTAATGGAGACATGACACATTTTGTCCGTCACTGGTTCTTTCTTCTCATTTTCCCCGAGTTCATTTAATACCTTCCCACCATATTCCTGAAAGGTGCTTTGGATGTTGCTATTTTCTCTGATTCTTGAACTGATTGTGAACCCACTGCCCTGCCCTATTCCTTCTATTCCCTCCGTCTTGCTGACTGCTGATGTCCTCTGCAGTGGGGAAATCACTCTAAGAAGAAGTTTACTTTGTGTTAATCTCATAAATGCCCTGCGTCTCCCCTCCTTTGTCCCCCCATGATGCAGGCATCCAATAAACCACTTACATAAACCTCTCCTCTGAGACAGGACTGAAGAAAAAAAAAACAGCTGACATGTTAAAAGTTCCACTCTGCTTTTCTCTCTCTCTCTCTCTCTGGATGCTTGTGATTTCCACCAGGAATGCTTTATTTGGATCCTTTATAGCATGGGCTGTCCCAAAGTCTTGAAGGGCGATTTTAATATGTGAATTCTCGGCTTTGTAGCGTGTGAAACAAGAATGAGGCACACTGAAAAAAATGACATTTATGAGCACAAATGCATTTCACGGAACCACTTGTTGTTAAGTGATCAATATAGGATGGCATCAGTGTAGGTGATGTAAGTTACTGCTATACTGACAGGAATTGGCTTATTTACATCCTGCTTGTAAAGTCTATGATGGGATTTTTTCGAGTATGCGATAGCTTCACAGGAGTAGTAGGATTAACCATCAGAAATTTAGAGAAAATGTTAAATTCTTCTCAAACAACTACCTTTGGCAAAACAAAATAGGTACTGTTCCAAGGAATCATCGTATTCAACAGATACTATGCTTTCAGTGGAGAGCACAACAACATTTTCGGTGAGTCTATGCAGAGCCACATATGTGTTTAAAGCTGTGCTAATCAATATGTCTATATGAACAAAGTGTAATTTTGCAGCTGAAGCGACACATATTTCCCTCAGGAGATGAGAGGTCAGTCTATTCAATGTTTAATATTATCAAACCAAATGAAATTATACAATTATAAGCCGACAAAATAGACTAGTTTTTGAGATTCCTACAATATAAGTATATATTGTTAATCCATAGTAGCTCCACTGCGCTACACAACACACTGCTGATCAGATTTAAACTGACAGATGGGATCTCACTGCTGATTTCCTACATTTTTTAAATCCCATTGCTGTTCTCAGGAGCAGCCTCAGGTTGGGTATATGTCATGAACCAAACATTTTCCACCAATTTGTGTGGAAATTACTTGGGAATTATGTTATTAGCTGAAACCCCTTTCAATTATACGCATTGATATTTATTGGCCTATTGGAAGAAGAAAGTTTGCATACCCTATAATAAATCCACCAAATGGAGCACAGCTTGATATCAAAGTTTACTGAGAAAAAAAGCTAATCTTTGGTTGCAGCGGTTGCTTTCAAGAGAAATATCTTATTTGCACAGCAACCAAACAAAACAAATACCAAGCAGTTCTCTATCAACAGTAATGCGACAGAAAAACAGACACCCATCAGAGAAGTCCAATCCAATTATAACCGTGCTGTATTCACTCTCAGGTCAGTTAACTTTCTATACAGGTTTAAAACTGATAGGATAACATAGGTGGACTAACCCATTCATGCTAAATTTAATATTTGCTATTCTAATCCTGACTGTGTGTGTGCATTTGTTAGCTTTCAGGCACTTTTCCCTAATTTCTACACAACCTTGTATTGGAAAGCCTGCGATCAGACAGTACATTCTTTTCTGATTGGTGAGTCCGGACACATAGGCACCATCATCATTCATTACCGGTTCTTTTCCACTCCTCTTTTCACATCATTCTATAAACTCACACATCTTTCCATCTCCTTTGGCCAATTCTCCTTTCCCTCCATCTTCACAGAAGCTCCCATTCCACCCTGCACTGTGTGATTTGCCATCATTCACCTCGAGAGAGCTATTCTCTCTGTGAATGGGATCATAATCGGCCCAGCTTTGCTTTTAATAACCAAAGTGACAATACCTTGCATGTGCATATGGGCGAATGTGTGTGTGTGTGTGTGTGTGTGTGTGTGTGTGTGTGTGTGTGTGTGTGTGTGTGTGTGTGTGTGTGTGTGTGTGTGTGTGTGTGTGTGTGTGTGTGTGTGTCTTCCTGCGTCTGACACCTCTGTGGCTGCATGGATGAGCATGGACAGATGTGCTCACTGGAGCAAAACTGGCTGCATGTGCGAAGACTTGGACATTAATGAGATGGTGACAAAACTCGCACTCTCCAATTAAAGAAAGTGAATGAAGGCCATTTAAAACAGAGGCACTGGGAAGGATGAGAAATGAAAAGGAGATCCCGTAGAGAAGGTCATGGTATGGAGTGATGTGAGGAGCAGAAGGGAATTACCTAAAACAGTCCACAAGCAGTCAACGATCAAAATAGGATTAATGATAAATAACATCATTTAATTTTGCAACCCCAAAATTACTTAAATTAAACTTTATTAGATATTAACAATGGCTATGTCCATAAAATACACATACACTGTTCTAAACTTTGACTTTATTTAGGGCCTGTCAAAGGCAAAGACACTATACTCTGAGATATTTACATGCTGCTGTACTGTCAAGCTTTATCTTCAATCTTTCCGCCTCAGCTCCACCTCATTAGAGGTGTAGGGGCCTTGAAGTGTTACATGGTCCAAAATGTGATAACACCACTCTCCCTGCACGCCTCTACCCTCCCCACAATCGTGCCTATCAATCTGCCGGTATGTGCTCTCAATCAAATTACTGCTGAGGGGCTGGCTTTCTTGGCCTCCTCAATCATTTTCCTGCTTTTATTTACCACTTTGTCAAGTGTTGTTTTATGGGCTCCACACAGTATTGTAGGTGATAAAGAACAAAGTTTGGCAAAAAATAGGGCTGAGTATCGGTACTTATTTTTCTAGATACTTTAAGGTATCTAGTGAAATAACCCAGTACCAAGTAGTATTAACACCTTCTCTAGTCACTTAATTGATCCTTTTTTGTAACCAGATTTAGAAAAACAGACTATTTGCATGGTTTTGCTTGCAGCCAATCACTGCAAACTTTCTTAAATTTTCGGTGACTTGAGATTTACCCACTACCACAGCAGATACAACCCATACAGCCAAAATTTCCTGCACATGGCTCTTAGCATGGAGATGACTGTACTAACGGCTTGAAGCTAACAGTGCTCACAACGGCAACATTACTGACAAAGCTAACTTGTTTACCTGAGCGGTAACTGGAGGGTGGACCTCATGCTTCCTGAACAACGCCAACCGGGCCAGTATTATTAGCAATAACTGCTGTATGAGCACAGTGCTCATTTTTTTAAAGGATATCCAGCACTAACAAAAAAAATAAAAAATGCATAATGCTCCAGCTGCCTTCAACCACGCTGTGTTAATGTTATGGTCCTGGAACTTTTGAAAGACTTGTTGCTTTTTGAGACATAGGAGTTGTTTGAAATGTATCTGCTTTATGTGGCTGCGCTGTGTAAAACATATTGAAGTCCGTTCCTTCCTGGTTTTGCTATAAAACAGCTGCAAGAAGTGGTCAAGCGATAAGCAGCTTAACAAATCAAGACTAAGTCTACAGTTACAACCACAATAGCAGTTCTGTGAGGCCGTAATTGTAAATAAAACCAAACTGTTAGATGGATAAAACCAAAGTATTGGACATATTGAAATTTTGACCTGATGACGACGCTGGATTAGAAATCAGGAGATCACCAAAGTTCACAAAAAACGTGGAAGGTAATGTATTTGGTGGAACTAGATAAAAGACCAGGCGATCTCCAGAGTCATATGGATTCATCCTCTGAGAACCATGAATGTCCAAACTAAATTATTGTATGCATTAATACTTTTATTTTAACACATCCAATAGTTATGGCATATTGCATTTTGGACCAAAGTTGAGGACCAACAGTCTTACAGATAGACTCACTTACCAACAGTGTGGCTAAAAAAACTCTTTGATCTCATTTAAATTCTGTTATTTTTTAATTACTTGATTATTTAGCATGTGCTGATCCCATTTGACTGTGCAGGTGTATGGTTGGCCAGTTCTGACCATCGTGGCAAAGCATGCCTGACTCATTGGAGGACTGCCATAATATTTGTTCAGTTTTTGTTTTTCCTCATAATGCAGGAATTCCCTCTGCCGGTATATAGCTCTAAACATTCATAATTAGTGTGGGGTTCATCGTCTGGAGACATGGTGTAGGTGTTATACTGGGTGGGCAGTGTGCATGATCTTTGCCCTATATCTAAAATTCACACTTTTCACAGATCAGCACATGGCTGCGTGTTGTTACATGTTATTAGTGGTCACTCTTGTTATCTGCACTGTGCAGGGGAGCTTGTTACAAAATAACATTTAAGGCAAGCACTTTTTCCACCATGTATATAGTGTAGGTTTGGTATGTTTCAACTATCTACTGTATGCGTTGATGGACCTACCTCCCTGGACACTCGATGCAGCATGACCCCTCCAGCAACCAGACAGTAATTGATCCTATAGTACTGTTGTGGATTCCCATGACACACCGAGTCCGCATAGATGTGTGTGTGTGTGTGGGTCTTCTACATCTTCCTTTGGCTGGGCTCCTAGCAGCAAGTCTCACCTTGCTAACCTCTCCATTATATTCAGAACGTATCCAAAGGCCATAGTGATGGACAGAGTATAAGCCTGTACTTGCATGCATGTATTTTCACTATTTGTATACATGTATTTTTCTTTCTCTTCTGCACTTCTATTATTTATATTTTTCTATACAGTCCGCAGCACTTATCCAGCACCTGATGAAACCTCTCTCGTGTCGGTCAGGTTTCATTCAGACTGCGGCGCGGGGTTCGCCTGGTGATCAAATAGCCCTGTGATTTCATGTAGATGAAAGTAAATCACAGCTCCTCAAAGTTGTTTCAATGCTCCGCCACGCTCGATTGTCTAGCCATTTTGAGCGACTCGCTCACCATAAAGGAGCCCATTTCACTTCCACCCAATTTGAGACAGACAGAGAAAAAGAGGGGTGTGCCAAGTCAAAGCCTCAGTCTTGCTTTTGGTGGAAGATTAGCAGCTGCCAGGAAGCTTTCAGATCCTCCAAAGAAATAAAACACACTCACACACACACACACACACACACACACACACACACACACACACACACACACACACACACACACACACACACACACACACACACACACACACACACACACACACACACACACACATCTCTACATATCAACTTGCATGGCCAAATTCACATAAATACGCACAGTCACACAATCAGATAGTCATGCACGCACACACACACACACACACACACACACACACACACACACACACACACACACACACACACACACACACACACACACACACACACACACACACACACACACAGCAACTTCAATCACAGCTTCGTTGGAGCAGTTGCAGTTCCTTTCAGCCTCTGTAGCAGTGTATCTGCAATTCAAAGAGCTGTGGGTTTTGCTTCTGCCAAATTACAAGCTCCATTTGCCAGCCTAATTAACGGTTCATAGCATTCAGTGAAATTTATTGCCGCGGCACTGGCTCACGCCAAACCAAACAGGATAGACCTCACAGATAACCGTAAACTTGGCTATGGAACCTGACACCTTGAAAAAACAAACTTGTTACAGGGAGTCTGTTTATATACTCCTCTGTCCCTCTCTCTATCTCTCTCTCTCTCCTCCTCTCTCTGCCTCTTCCCGCTCCACTGTCTCGGCTGACAGTTACTTGACTGTTTCACTTCACGGTCTCCGTGGCGATGGTTGTTAAGAGGAAAAACCCAGACATACAACCTATTCCTTTTGACCGAAATTCATTGTATGTTTGTCAGCGGGTGCCCTTGTGGTCAATACTGTTTTTTAAAAGCACGGCTGGAACGTGAATCTAGAGGTGAGGACACAACAGGACAAGACAAGGCATGAATTTAGACCCAACTCACAAAGAAATCACCCAAACAATCTCCCTGGTTTCTTGTAAAACGAAAATCCAGTGGAACATAACAATATAAACACTCACACCTTGAGGGTAAAGTCAAACTTTCCCAATGTGACAGATTTTGATACACTATAAAGATGGGAGGCTTAAAGTCTGCCATTACTAAACTGCTAATGTCTGACACATAACTGTACACACACAAATGTGCCATGTCTATTTGGAACCTCCACTCTGCCCAGCAACTGACGGAGTGGAGGTTCCAATCCAGGGAGCACCAATTGCTTCCTCCTGCTTTGCCTGTTGCGACAGAGGTGCTGAAAGGTGTCCAAAAGGGACACTGGAGCGTTCTGTCAAAGTGTTGCATCACTTGGGTATGACATTGTGTGGCCAGTCTACCCTTGTCCTTGTTGGATCTTTTTTTTGACTGCAGAACAGACAGCAAAACAAATCATCTGGAGAAATGTTCATCCTGCTGACCTGTGATACGTTCTCAAGATAAGCATAGTATGAAAACCTCAAAGTTGTGACAATTTTGTTAATTTAAGTAAGTAAATGTCACAATGTGTGGTTGCAGGAACCGGGGCCTGCTTTTCCATCAAGAAACTTATTCCTGCTCCTGTAGGGGGTTTGAGTATCTCATTTGATGGATAGCAAGCTAAGCCCATATGTGACTAGGCCTCTGTGTTTCAATCCCAGAATTCCTCTAAATTGTCTTGTTATCGGACCCTCACAGTGGCCATCTACTTCTCTTGGATTAATTTATTGATTTTTGTCTCAGATAGACCCTGGTACTGTCTATGGAACATGTCTTCCTGTAAAGTCCTTTGTGCTTCAATTGAATAGAAATACTTATCTGCAGTTTCCTCACAGGTACACACTCATGTCTGCCCTCTCTGTTTCTCATACACACATACATGCGGTTTCAAGTTGGACATGGAAGAAAAAGAAAGAAATCTTCATGCTCCCAACTCTGTGTCTCCCAGGCAGCCGTCTAGTAGATTGCCTCAAAGTTGCACCACATGAGTAGCCTTTCCCTCCAGATGTGACACCTACCTTAAGTCTAGAAATAAAGCAACAGAGCCGTACAGAAAGACTGACATGGAGAGACTAAAATCATAGAGAAAAAAAAAAAAATCCTTTTCATGTTTCTAGGCTAGTGTTGCAAGTCTTTGGCTCACTTCTCATGGGAATGGCTTTTGTTGTAGGTAGAATCAGTGTATCAATCAAAGCAAGGTCTAAATGAGACACAGAGGGATGCAAACGTAGCCGTGTTGCTAATTGATCGATAGCTTGTTCGAGGAATTAAACAGAGGAGGCTTGCTTCATTAGCACAAATGTTCTAAATCTCCAACTCTCCTTCCTTCCTGTGAATATCGCCAGAGGGTATTATCCCCCCCCATAGAAAAAAAGAGACAGAGAAGAAACGTCCTAAGTGAAACAATCAAAGATTTAAAGTAATGTATACCAACTCTCACCGTCATCCCTCTCAAGCTGTGCTGGACTGAAATGGATACATTTTTATGCTGATACTGTTTCCAAAGAGGATTCCCTCTCTTTCTTCTTTCTTCACAACCATGCACATCTAAGATCAAAAACTAAGTCTATAATTGTCCCTGTAATACCCCTCATATCATACACTTGGGCCACATATAAATAAGACTGTATAGCCGCACATGTCATATTCTCCTAAGAGGGTGGCCATTAGCAGAAAAGAAACTGGACCGGGTTTAACTTGTCAGGCGGCTTCAAAGAAGACTGTGTGGGCCTCTCGGAAGCCTCACCGGGCTGATGGAGAATTATTGATTGTGTGTTCAGATATCTTGAGGCGCTGGTGTATAACACTGGGGTTTAAATTCAGCCCTAATGCTCAGCACATGCATAATTTATGTAGTTCCCATCAAAAGGTAGTAGCAATGCAAACTAAAGAGGTCTCAAGAAGCTTTTTGTTGAAAGTTTTCACACATCGACAAGCTCAAAGCCCAGTATGATTTACAGCAATAGGTCAGAATGCATGAAAGCACCAACTGAGTGGAGCAGTACATGAATATTGCCGGAGGCTTTTGATCTTGCTGTGAAACATACACCATTATCTTTGATAAGGATATAACATCATCTATAGTCTTCCCGACTTATTAATGGAACATTTTAAATGCATGGTCTATTGCCCGTTGTGGATCATTTATCATACATGTATAATGAGAGTGGTGCGTGTACACAAACACAAGACTGGTGTTATAGGTAATACTATTTTTATGCTCCTTTGCTGTCCATCTTGCATGTAAAAGCAACATGCATTAGTTGAATAATGAAAGGACCATTCACATATTGATCTGTCTGTCTGTATTGACCAACACTGCTCCCGGCTATGCTTTCCCACATGGTAAAGACATTTATTTAGATAGAGAGGCACATTTACTTGTAATTACTGAAAACAACTGAAAAATGAGCATTGCTTTGAGAATATCAAATTCGTAAAGCCCTCCAGATGTCAGTGATCGGATGTCTTCTGTTGCAAAACTAAGTAATTGTCAGTAAAATCGTTGTTCCTCCATATTATAATAGATGGTGGAGGTGCTGCCTCTCAGAAAATCTGCTTCTCAAAAATTGTCTCACCAAACTGCAATTGTTCAAGATAAAGATGGAGTACTTTTGTATACACTTGACTCAATACAAGGGCACTTTAATGATTAATTGTGGTGCTTCTTTCCTTCTAAATTATTCATGCTGATGAAACCAGCCTACTAGACCTTTACCTAAAATGAAATTACAATTTCAATAACAATATACAAGGGAGAAGTTACCCAGTTTACAAGTGTTCCATCTACAACAGCATCTTATCTTATGGACAGGAAAATATTTCTGCCAGGACATGTGTACACTTTAGACTGTTTCAACAGTTAATAGAATTATTTGGGACTAGAAGCTGAAGCCATGTGGTCAACTGGATAACCATTAAAAATGATATCTCGGCAAACACTGTTCACTTGGAAGTGTCTTGAAATTTTAAAATATCTTTTGCTTCTCTCATGTGTGGCTGAATACTCCTTCATAATAAATGCCTGTTATAATTATTGGAGAGTTATCATCCACCTTTTTAAAATAATGAATTTCATCTGCTCAAGGGTTGGCTAAGAAATCACCCTTTTAAGTGATTATAACTTTAATTGTGTCTATAAATGAAACAGAGAAAAACAGACAATCATTTAAGGCCTGAGATACTAAAAATACAAATTGATCTGATCTCCAGCAATATTACAGGATGTATTACAGGATTGTATGACTGTGAAATATTACTTAAAAAAATAGGATTGATTATTAATCTAATGATGCATTTTGTCAGGTTAGCATTTGTAGGTGTGAGTTTAACAATTCAATGAATGCTCCAAATGGACTAATCTGTCTCTTTCAGGACTGTGTTAAAATAACACCAGCGCCTTTATTAAAGTAATTTAGTACTCTGAACAGCTTTGGGTGGTAAGTGAAACATATTTTTGGCTTGCAGAACTCTCTTACTCGCCTAAGTGGAAATATATGGCCTCTATAAAACAAAGAGATCATGCTCTTAAATGATACCTCAAATGTAGAATGGGGCATGATGGGTAGAATTTTAACTTGCTCAGATACAAAGTGATAAGTAAATTTCAGAAGCTAAAACAAACTTATTGTATTAGCATTATTGGCAAAGAACATAATAAAAAATCTGTGAGTCAAGTTCAAACCGATATAAAAAGGAAACTCCATTTAAGACTTCAGTGTAGTAGCAAAAGCATTTGATTATCATTTCGTGGTTACAATAAAACCTCACACTCACACTGTTTTTGGTTATTAATACTGATGCTCTCATAAGAGTCCAAAGTTAACAGGATTATCAGATTTCTTAAGAGCTACAGGGCAAAAGAAAAATACAAAAAAGACCAATAAAGAATCACTTATATGTCCCTTAACCGAGGTCATTAATCTGTCCACTACCCAGGGAGGTTTTCCACTGTGAAAGAAGGCATTTATTACTCCTGTCCATGAATCAGGGAATAAAGACAATAACAACTTCAGACTAATCAGCATTCATCCACCTTGTCAAGTCGAAAGTTGCTGAGCAATAAAGAGTAGAATAAGTCTTTTTATACCTTTTAACAGCTCAGTCTCTATCTGTCTACTGTTTGTTTTTTTGGGGAGATTGTGAAAACTAGATAAGGTGTTATTAATATTTTATTTCATCATCGGGATGTGTAGAAAAGATTGGATACTACAGGGGTTCATTTTCAGTCCATTTTTGTTAACGTTATATGTCAATAATTTACCAGATATTTATCTCCGCTGATAATTTATTGTCTATGTGGCTGATGTATGTTATTTGTGTCCATGTGTGATTCTCAACTTTCCTTTCAAAAACAAGAACATAGGGTTCAAAGTTTTTATTTGGATAAATTCTGATTCATTGAAAATTGTTGACTGAGCAAGAAATAAAACCGTAGATGAAAGCAATTATAGTTTAAATTGAACTAGCTGGACATAGACATGTCAGTCTTTATAGACTGAATACAAAAAGCTTTGAAGACCTTATACAAATGGCCCACTTGTTACCTTAAAAATTATATTTTAGTATAATATAAAAGGATAATATTTCAGAGGGTTTGGGGAAATATCTAGACAGTACATTAGTTTTAATAAACTAATAAATCAAAAATCTAGTGTTAAAATTCCCTGGCTGAAATATAACATTGAAATGCTACATGTTTCCTGGAATAATAATGTCAACTGTATATGATTCCTACGTGTTTTTTGCCTATAGCTTCTACTTTGTAATACTTAGTCTTGTGTTAACCAGCGCTTTAGTGTTATTTGTTTAACCTTTGTCTTGTGTTTCTCCATTTTTTCCCACATTTAACATCAACCTGTCCAAAGGGTCGGCAAATGAAAATGGACCATTTGGCCAAATCTGGTATATTTACATCACGTAGATGTCAATTAATCTGCAGGGCCCCTGAATAAATTGAGAATAATGCATCCATTAACTGTAAATGTGGCTGCTGCATTTCTATATGCACTACACCAGCTGTTGTGCTAAGCATCTTTATATTTGAGTTATCTCTCTCGAACAGCACTTGTCACCTTGTGAGCCTTGTTGAACACAGTCCTCAACATTCATTAATAGATGCCACTGGACATTTGAGTCCACATATTTTGACTGAGAAGTAAACTGCCTTTTGCACTTGTTCATATCATGAGGCATATAGGAAGTGGCTGTGGAGCATCAGACATCACGGCGGCATGCAGAAAAGCTCAGCTCATACAATAACAGGTTGTTGAACAAGGCAAGAATTTAACTTTTTTCTTGCTTTTTTCTTTATTTATACGGCATTGCTCATTATGCCCTCATGTGTGTCTGGCACAGCGGGAAGCTGGGTTTTGACAGTGCCCCTCCTCATTACTGTGAGGCGAGCACCTGAGAGATGAGATGCATCCTGACACCCAGGGATGACTCTCACCTCTATTAACACCAGCAGGGGGTCGCCATGATCTGATTACAGGAAGAAATGAATAAGGAACAGAAATGTAGGGGAACGAGAGGGGAGGGACGGGGGAGAAAGGGCGGCGGAATGGACGTAGGCGGTGCAGCAAAGGAGAGAGAGAGAGAGAGAGAAAGGTGGAGAGAAAAGCAGAGAGATGTTGAGGGGGGTGGTCAAATGTGCTGTGGGGGTTGATGACAGCAGTACTTGTCTGGAGTGCATAAGTCAGCCGTGAGGCCAAATGATGGAGGTCATTGGCACACAGATCTGTAAGGGTGTCTGGCTGTGATCAATACCACCTGATGAGGTGTCTGAGTTCCCTCTGATGTGCATCAAAATGGAATATGTTTTTCCTCCCTATTTAATCGATGGGAAGAGTGTGAAACTAATTGGGCAAAATTGCAGGGGCATTTATTGATTAATCAAGCAGAAAAACGAGGAGAGCATATCAGCAGCCAGCGCCTCAATATGTGAGGGCAACGACATGGTGTTTTGATAGGTGAAATTAATCGATATCTTGGAATCATTGGCTGCCGCATAAAAGTTGGAGGGGCATGAAATATTTAAAGGAGCCTTGGCAACAGCACCTGCAGATCCACTGAAAAGCTGAATAAAAACAGACTGGCATCAATTTTGAATGCCAGACCATCATATATACTGGGAAGCACTCTTGTGGATGATGGGATTTTTTTTTGCCCTTTGGAATTTTATCTTCCTTTTCCCATTCTTCTCATGTATACAACATTTTCAATATACAGTCAATGTGGTGTGCTCAAGTGCGGAGCATGCCGTATACATTTCTGTATCTTTTTGGCCACTATCCCAAAAATCTCATGGTGCTGGCCCTGTTTTGCATTGTGAGAATGGCTTTTGCATGGTGTAATGTCACAGTGGGGTCCTCTGAAGGACAAGAATTGTGAGTCTATAATCTCTCGTCTCTGTAGCGTTGAACCCCTAGGGAGAGTTGGATCAGGCCACTTGATTCAGTCTTTTAGTTCCACTATGGTGCACTATACCATACGCCAGTACAAAAGCCATCTCCCTTGTCAAAGAAGATGGAAATAACATTGGTGGGGAGGAGGGGGCGGGGGTGCTGCCGCTACCACCAGTCCACTGATGTGTTCCACATCAGAAAGCATTCATATTTTTCTGCCCTCGGAGCACATTTGTGGGGTTATGTAAAAAATATGGCAACTGAAGAGAACAACAGCCAACCTTATCTTACCTATTTACTTTACAGAGAATAGATAGAAGATGAGAAACACTCGTCTTCTTATCTTGGGAAGAAACAAAAATACACGAACAGGTGGATACTAGGAAAGGAGAATCTGGAATGGTGCTGGAATTTCCTGATGTCTTTTTGAAGGGGAAATAAGCAAAAAACATGATGAAATGTAAAGCAAGCATATTCAGCCAGAGTATGATGGCGAGGAAAGAGACAGAGGGGAGAGCGATGGATCTATAGAAGGGGGGGGGGGGGGGGAATCAGTGAATGCTACTGAGGTCACTGAAGTGTCAAGCAGGAAGAACACATTGTGACTTGCACACACAATCTACTTAAGTAGATGTTAACGGTCTGGAGGCTACGGGGAGGCGGTTGATAAGTGTCTGGATCATGCAATGACCTCTCAGTGGTCTCACTATGCTGTTGATTGCCAGCTGCAGTCAGCAGGGAGGCCGGTGGTCTGGTTCTCAGAGCTCCTGGGCTCTGAATGTCTGTCAGTGGAGAGACTCAAGGCCATATTATTCTGAGTGGAAGTCCATTGGGTCTTGTTGTTTTGACCCACTACAGTCCTGTTTACATACTAATGAGAGATTTACTTTTAACACAGCACAGGGGCTCAACAGTATTAAGGTTTCTTTGCACTTGCCCAGGAGTCGGTCTGCACAGTACAGTAATCCATAAGAACACAGCAATTTGAACACGGGTTGCATATCCTGAATCACAAATGATCAACACTGGAACATGTTTATGGATGTAACAGGGTAAAGTTGAGGCAAATCAATAGACTTTTAGTGCTTGTTATATTATAAAACATTGTAATATTTAAGAGCTGTTCTGCATCATTTTCCAGTATATTGGTTCTTGGCCAAACGTGTAAAATGTCAGATAATAGCCTGAGGTGTGAGGTCAGCTTTATCTACATATGCTGCTCTTGGAAGGCCAAGTTTGTTTTTTAGTAAATATTTACCACCTTGCATATGGGATATAAAATGGTCTGGTTCATGTGATTTGACTGTATGATGAACCTCTGCAAAAAATACCAAATAATAAATATGATACTGGACATAAACAAATACAGGTTTCACTCTGGTGTCAATTATGGTGAAAAGTACTGCAGGATAGTGCTATGGCAATTTGCATTTATCAATGTTCAGCAACTGGAACCAAAACTACTGTAACTTTTGGCAGCACCTTTCCCTCTCCTCTCATGCAACTGTTCATCTGTGGTTCTATAAGACCCTCTGTGACTCTGACCAGCCCAGCATCCCCATTTCCTCTCATCAGTCAGGGTTCGGCAAGCTTTTTGATATAAAATGCCATGACACAACATCAAAAATCAAATCTCCAACGGGTCACAAAACATGTTTCTCACATAATCAGGACATTGTAGTTATATATGAGAGCGCTTTATCCTTGTGAAAACATAAGCAACTGAGTTGGAATCATTAATCCTACTAACCTTTCACCAATCTTGTTCATCAGCATACACTTTAGACAGGCAACATGTACTAGCCAATCAGAGGCAGAGGAGGGGCAGGTCTTCCTGAAAAAAAAAATCAATCAAACTACCGTGAATAACAGCCTGTGTAACTGTCAATGGCTGGGAAAGAGGTAATTTGGCATGCAGATAAAGGGGCACTTCCACATTTCTACAAAACCCTTGCCATTGGTTTAGCCACCATGTGCCAATGGTGGCATGTGTGAATCAGGTTGACTACGGCTGTGTTAGGTGATTCTGAACCTCGTGATTGACATCCAGTGCCAGCGTTCAATGAGTAGTGTGCCCCTTATGTAGCGAGGCAATAGTTATTTTTCTGGAGGATTGGCATGTATCACATCCAACCACAGTTTGTGTCCTGTTTGTGTCCCGTCCCTTCCCGACGTGCTATTGATATTAACCAGCCATAGCCACAATCATCCCAAAACCTTAATCGAGTGGTTTATTTGTACTCCTAACCCTGGTTTGCCAGGATCCCAAATACAGCATTTATAAAGTGTTCTTGGCAACATGGGACATGCTATAAAATGTAAAACAATCCATGATGTGATGCTGTCTGGAAAGAGTTTCTCAACAATGATTGACAAACTCAGACTAATGTTTCCATCATTCTTGGGAGATGCTTATGCCTGTGTTTTTGATTATGGGAGTCATTTTTCAGATGTTTTAGCGATTACACAGAAGATAAAATGATAGAAATGAATGGACACGCATAGGTTTATGTGACACTAGAAAAAAAAATCCAATAAAAATATAATGTTACCAATTTCATGCTTTGTGTAAAGGCCATGAATTTTTTTTTTTTATTAAAAAGCTGCTTGTGTGAAACCAGGTTTGAACACGGTGACCAGTCAATACCCCAGGAAGAGCTTTAACCTGAGTGGTGTCTAACAGTCTTTGACACTTTATTTGTCAATCCCTGTGTTACAGTGACTAACTCTGCCTCATGTTTGGCAGGTACGCAGCCCTCAAAGCAGCCTCTAGCAAATCTGTGAACACTGGGAACTCGGGTTTTAGCAGGGCAATGGGGATGTAGACAGAAAGGACTAGAAAGGCAGACCTGCATTTACAACCTGTTTGGGATTTGGCTATCGCACCGTGACTAACACCCCTGCTGTACCACATATGCTGCAGAATTTTAAGTCTGGCATACTGCAGGAGGCGAAGGGTTGGTAAGACCGGAGAACAAATGCCATCTGTTAAATAAACAAACACAAAATATCCCACCATCATTTTTCATGCAGGAGGAAAACTTTTCAATCCCTAAAATGAATGCATGCCATTACGCCCCAACTCCAGACGGCCAATTATGTTTTATTTTGGCACTTAAAGTTCGTGAAGGAGTGCAGGATATTGCCCATAATATATACACAAGCAGGCTGCCGCCACAGGACTACTGCTTAAACGGGCCCCTTGGGGGTCCTGAGGTGGGGAGGGAAGGTACCACCTGCATGTGTCTGCTCATACTCTATGTGTGCCAATTACTCACTGACAGACAGAGAGAGGAGCCTGACAGGCCATCGCCGTTTGGCAGATGCCACGCACAAATGCTTCGCTTGGGCCTTGACGTCAGCGGACGGGGCTAAGATGAGGCCTCGGCCTGACAGCTCAGTTTGGACCAGGGCCAAGGAGGAAAATATAGGAGTCATGGCAGCGGTGAGAGGAGGGTGTTAGGGGGATTGCAGAGTAAGGGAAGCAGAAGGATTAATATTACATTTGTCTGTCTAAAGAGTGTGACAGGAGTATGACAAGCGGCATATGAATATTGGGAGAAAGTTTGTAGGGCTGTCCCAGTGTTTTGAGCGTTAACTATTTATGGGGTAGACAGTATGATGGGGGATTTTAGCGTGTTTGCCTTAGGCTATGTTGTAGCTTAGTGTTTGAAATTTGGGTTTTACGTAAACCTGGCAGTTGTCGTACAAGCTAAGAATAAACGGAGCAGCAAAAATAATGAAGCACATCCTACAATCCCCTCCCCCCTACATAGACACACTCTCCATCCCTCTCTCTTTTTCTGTCCATCTGTTTTTTGTCTCTGTTCTGACTAACCCCCTCTCGCTTTTTCTCTCTTCTGTACACTGCATTGAATTCATGGTTAAAAACGGTCAGACATGGTTGTAAATTTTCTCATTGTATCCTGCTTTTGTTATGCAGATGAGGAGGAATTCTGAAGGCAGCAACTGTATCCTTTTAGTTACAGTATTACCAGCAATAGCAGACACGCTGCCGATAGTTTCATGGCTGTTAAGACATTGTGATACTTTGATTTCAGCTCAAATATGAATCTAATGGAAGATTTTTTTGTCTTGTCTAGGACTACATTAACTTCAGATATTTGTTTTTGAAGCAGCATACCCAATTTTGACAATGGTTCTCGATGTCTATGGAAAAAAAAGGGCGATAGTTATGCTTTATAGTCCAGTTATACATTAATGCTCAGTGCTAGTGAGAGTAAAGAGAGTGTAAAAGAGTCTCAGACAGCCAGACAGAGTCTTTGTTCAGGGTTTAGTTATTAAGCAATGCCACTGTGAGATCCAAAAGAGAGATTCAAAAGAATGACACAGACAGATTTTGTCCTGAATGAAAGGGAGCTCCAGTGTGAATCCAAAACAGCATGTGCAGTGGTAAGATTGGACGGAATAGAGGAGAGGGAATGGATAAGCACTCTTATCCTCAAGGTGCTCCTATATGCCAGTGTGTTGGAGAGTGTGCATGTGTAAACAGTGTGTTTGTGTGTGATTTCAAAGGCAGAAGAATAAGAGGGCCTCCCCTGTGACACTGGCCACCTCTGTCATTCATGTTTCATATATGACATGATTTGCAAAAAGACACAGATGCGCCGACACACATCCACATATAACAAAGAGCCTGGCTACTGCTTTGTCTGCATGTCGGTGGCTTGATTCTCACAGAAGCCTGGATGGGTTGCGTGACACCGTCAGAGTACCCCAGGATCCCAGGATACCCGCAGGCAGCCTTGGGACAAGAAGCTCATCATCGCTCCTCGCACTCCCAGGTGAATGGCATTGCGGTCACTATGTGATGAGGAGGAAGGAGTGGAGGAGAGGCAATAGACCCGAGGCTTATTGTGGAGATGGAGAAATATCCACATCTGCCTCAGCGGCCACTCAGACGGGCCCATTATAACACACACAGAAATGCATACGCACGCACACAGACCAGAAAGCTACTCAGACGGGCAGTTCTGTCACCAGCGATTACCCTCGTGCCAATCTGACATGGAGAGATTGGGGCCATATGAACGCCTCTGTAGCCGTAAGCGATGTTTAGGGGGCAGGAGTTACAGAGATGCTCCAGTCACTGCTTATGAGGGGTCATAATCAGATGTGAAAGCTGTCTTGTACGCTTACAGGCAGCATTGTGGCGAAAAAGCACCGCTCGCTGTAATATTGATGCCGTTTTTCAGGGGGTTGCACTAAGAGGATGGGAGGAAATTGGAAACACATTAGCAACACCTGATAGCTTTGAACTCAGACGGAGGGGCTCAGAATGTTAATCATTCAGCAGGATTATCATCCCAGTAGGTGAAGGATGGAAGGAAAGAAACAAACAAAATCATAGCACTGGTGACAGCATGAAGAGAGATAGTGGCTTCAGTAAACATGTCCTGTTTTACTGGATAGATTATTGTGAAAAGATAATAGCTTTTAGTCTGCTGCCCCAAACGAAAAAAATAAGAAAATAAAAAATCATCTACATCTTTTGCTCTAATCAGGTATGGAGCAAAATGTTTTTCCTTTTCCCTGTGGTTTTGACATAAAAATCTAAATGCAGACTGTGGAACAGGATGAGATGTTTTGTTTTTCCTACCTCTTTCCCAGGAGTCATCTCAGTGGAAACTATTTATTAGCTAGATGCTGTGTTGGCTGGTCAGTTGGAGCTCAGTAATAGGTGGGGGGGAAATGCTTGTGGAAACTTAGATTTATTTGATGCCACTCTCAGGTTTTCCAATCTAGTGCTCCTTGATGGTTCCAGCACTCACATACAGAGGGGCTGACAATAGCAGAGAGCACATCTCTGGATGAAAGGTGCCTCAAGGGTGGCTATCAGGACTGAGGAACACAAAGTAAGCACCTCACTCACATGCACACTCCAGCCCTCAGGGTCTTTGGGAATAATAAGAACTGACAGTGGTTTGTGTGCAATGACTACTTCTGTGTTTGTGATCCACGGCTACTGGGCAGCCGCCTTCACAAACCTCCAGCATCCACCGCTGACAACATGAGCCAAAAGATTTCTCTCTGAATCACAGAGCGAGTACTTTCTTTTTCTAAATCAAGACACAGGGGACAGTGTGCTGTAAGAAACAAACACGCAGGCTTCCAAAATGTTGCAACGGCAAATTGTTGAAAAGATGTGAAAAATCTATCATAGCAGCTAAAAATATATATTACAGGAGTTATTTAGGACTACAGCAAGGTACATACATCTTAACCAGCATGCATAATTAACAATGCATTAAACACTAAACAATGGTTAATGATTTCAAAGTGCTGACCAGTAAAATTGCATGCATTTAAGACTGTCATATGAAGGTCTAGGCACTTCAATTTTGAATGGTTACATTCATGCACCTCGGAGTAATGGGTCACCATATACATAAATTATGAGATAGCTCTCCCTTTTACATTACATGCAAATCACTGAAGGCACAGCAGATAGGTTTTTAAAATGCTCACAATCTGAAATATTCTATATTGCATGAATGTAAAAGTTGTGAAAAACTTGCATGCAATTCACGAGTTGACTTTTATATCGTTCAAATTTGTACCTCAAGTCTTGGAGTCTCATTGAGGCACCCGTGAGTGTTTGGCTTGCACTGCAATGACTATGAAAAATCATATCAATTAATGACACATCACTGTCATTAATTCGTATATGCAAATTCCACTTACAATACCCATCATTTCAAAATAGCTTGAAATGATAAATTCATCCCTATAATTATGGTGATGATTCAAGTCAATGAGCAAACAAATTTCATTAATGGATTAAAAGCTAAAAATGGTCTGTTATCCAGCACTTAGAGGGAGGGGATTAGCCACCAACCATATTAGACTTATCTTCATATGCAAATGAAAATGATTAGCAATCACTGGTTCCCCTGAAAGCAACAGCGGCAAATAAAGAAAGTTACTGAGGTCGAAACAATAATGTTAACTACTGGAGAGAAATTAGCTATGTTTTTTAACTAGGAGGTACAGTCAATCAAATGCTAATGTTAGTATTCCTGCTGATTTAGAACTTGTTAGGTAAATGGGAACAAAAGGGAGCAAAAAGCTGAACACAATGCAGAACAACACAGCCGAAAAATCCACTTACTGTGAATCCAACAGAAGTAACTACAGTGATAAACTATCTCTACAACAGGGGCTGTGAGACAATGGGTATTTTTGGCACAGCTGACTGCATCAGTGCCATGCATCTTCCTATTGGCATTGCACTTATATTGGCTCCACAATGGCCTTTGATGCCGGCTGCCTGAGCTCGTATTTAGGTCTCTGTGCCTGTCGGCGGCGGCTGCTGATGCTGCCCTCAGCATCAGAATGCAGCACTTCCTCTCAGCGGAGCTAGGCAGCTGATAGCCCTTATCTCATCTCCAGCAGCACGAGCTGTTGGACTGGGGGCACATTGGTACCCTCCTGGTCCCAGCAGCTCTCTAACAACGCTTTCTCTCTGGGTGAATGGTCTCTGAGGGCTCAATTTAGACTGTGGATGGTCACCCCTGCCGCAGATTAATGTTCGAGCGCTGGGCCAATTCGGAGGGATTTGCTCTGGCATGTTCAGTAGGCTGTGTTAAAGGTCTTGGAGAAACAAACTCTGACACGCATGTAATGGTTACACAACTGGATTCACTTGCATGAACAGACTAGTGGTCACTGGCTTGGCGGATACTTTCTCTCTCCTTTTCTGTCCCTCTGATAACACTTCAATATTGGACTCCAGGTTATCCTCAGATGTATCTAGCTGGTTCAAAATCCCTCCTTCTTTAAATTGGATGTGCAGACGGACCATGTTGTTAATCTTGAATTCATGAAGGAAGGCTTGAACGAAACCCTAATCCCTTGCCTCGTTATAAAAACATCATGGCACAAATTATCTACAGTATTAGGGCATAGTGAAAGTTCTTTAAATCTCCAGGGGTCCACAAAGTGCTCTGACTGACTGAGCCTGAGTAGAAAAACAGACACCCCAGGAGGGCTCACATTGACTACTTGTCAAAGTTTCTTAGTGCAGCCAGCTCTGGGCTGGCTGATCTGATGCAAGCACCTCCACCTTATCATCCGCCTTCTGCTGCGAGGAACCAATACAGCGTGGAGAGAAGCTTACTCCTGCCACAGATGACTGAAAGGAATCAAGAAAAATGGGGAGAAGTCACAGAGCAAATATTAAATCAAACAATTGTGGTTTGGCATTGTATGAAAAATGAATGGATATTCCCTCATTTGGTGGACTGCTTGTTAACTTTCTCTCTTGGCATTACCAAGACTCCAACATATGCCTGCAATTTCTTATCTTTTTGTGGGATTTTCTCATTTTTCCATAAATAAGGCATATAAGTCTACAGTCAATAATGTATGGAGGAATAATTTTTCATTTCAATGGAGGGAAATGGTGATTTAGGATAAACTCAATTGACTCGACTTATAAGAAATGGCATATACCCTTGTAGTAACAGCTCATATATTTACCAAACACTTTTATGAAAAATCAAAGCAAAGGAGAGGGCAATAAATAGCAGTTAATCCAAACAGGCTGGGTCTACATCTGATCTACTGAGTGAAAATAGTCAAACCAAACCAAAACTCTAAAACCTTTGTGGATCTAAACGTCTTTTATAGTTCTTTCACTGTTTAAAAGGAGATATCAGTGTTGAAGTCAGAGTAGAAGTCATGAAACCACTTAAACATTACACGTTTCATTTTTTTTTCTTTAACCATATAACTAAGTGTAACATGCTCAAAAGCAGTGTTTGACAGACAAAACTAAAATTACTGATGCTCTCACATTCTAAAATCCTATTACTATGAAAGCCTCTTATAATTGAGTTAGAAATTTCACAGTCTAACACTGATCATGCACTGCGTACATGTTCAAAGTCAGTTTCCATGTCAGACAGTGTCTAATCCCTGCTTTTAATGTATCCGAGCCAACGGTCCCCTTCATTAGGGTGCCTATAGGTTCCTCTTCGCCTCTGTGCTATAATGAAAGGAGAGAGTATGAAATAGGGGTGGAGAGTGTTTGCTCTAGAGAGAAACAGCTAAGTTTTTTTTCTCTCTTTAGACTGTGTCCTTATTAGGGCTTTTCTTTCCAAAGCAAGGTCAGAGCTTCTACCAACTTTTAGCTTTATTAGCCATAGGCTTGTCCTCAGGCACTAAATGGCTCTCACGCAACACCACCGAATGCAACCTCTGATTGTGCCTTATGTCTCACTCTCCCCCTTTTTGTTTTTCATGTTACGCATTAGAGTTTTCTCCCTCTCAACTCATCTTCCTCTCAGTTGCTTTCTGAATTGAAGTTTTCCCGCAGCTCGCCTCCTGCCTCCACCCGAGCAGCAGTATGGCTTCTCTCTTCTCCAATCCTCCTCATTAGATTCTCCCTGGATAACCTGAGAAAAAAGAAGCTCCTCTGTCTTCTTCTCCACTCCATCATAGCCTCTGCCACCCCAACCACAGGATTCATCTGCTGGCGACGGGCGACCTTTGACACCGGCGCCTCGCAGGCAGGATTACCATTGAGTCCGGCTCAGGCTTTGTTCCTGGTAGCTGAGGGAGCAGAGAGGGTCTTTAATGAAATTCAAACTTTGGGCATGAGGAGCCATAGACATCTAAAGACCTTACTTCCCCTCACCTCAGTTGCAATGTGTGGAGATCAAAAAAAACTTGAGCCAAGCTGCATAGAGGAATGTTGCTCCAGTCTGTGAATGCACAATGATGATCAGAAACAATGGGAGGCTTAGGTGAGAACCAAGGGTTTTTGAAGGACTCAAATATTCTTGCAAGTGCTGTCAATTACCGTTCCATTTTTCTCTCGCTGATGGCAGCCAGTAGGTTGAAAACAGTGAGCAGTTAGGCTAAAAAAAGTTTAACTAACGTAAGATACAAAGTGGATAAAATAAGTTATTGCACTAGATATAAGTTAACATCTCTCATTTTCATTTAGTGCTCTGGGAAATGTACCAAACTGGCTGAGGCCACTGGGTTTATCAGTCTGTCAGGCACATCTGTGAAACCATCCATCTTCTCACTTGAGGTGCAGAGCCATAATAACTGTGGATTCCATATGTTTCCTCGCCTTTTCCAGATTGTGTCAAAGAAGTTTAAGTGTTTTCATTTCCACACAGTTCATCGCTGTGCAACACTGCAGGTGCAGGCTTAACTCAACACAAGGCACGCGCAGAGCAGCTTAGTGTGCAGTGTACAAGAAAATCACATCTCAAACTAGTGCAATTTCCCCAATCAGCTGTTCATATAAACATATACTGTAAATATCCTTCTGCCTATAACGGAATACTGGAGATGCATAAAAAAGGCACTTGGCAGTAAAAAAAGCACACCATGCTGAATTATTTCTAATGATAGCTAATATGTTTATGTCACAAGGTAAAGCGTGTGCTGTTTGTCACTGATATACAGCTAAAGATTCCTTTTAATAGTAACATTTAATCATATTAAATTTATATTTCATCGCATACCCCGAACATCTACAATTAGGGGATGCAATTCAATCCCTACAGCTGGCCCAGGCTTTAACTGTAAGACCTGTGTGGAATGTGTGAAAATATTTTTCTATTGAATTGTGCTTGGAAACTGTACAGAACAAAAACCTTGCCATGGCAACAGCTGTTGGGATTATAGAGCCTGCTGCACTGAGATCTGTCAAGGGGTTACACAGAGCTGGGCATCAGTAGATGTGATTTTTTCCCCCAAATCTTAAAAATTGGGGAGCCACAAATGTAAATAATCAAATAACTGTTAGACATTCAGCAAATCTTACAAACACGCAGCTACCATAAAGACAATAAATTTAGATAGCGTATCATCAAAAGGGAAAATAAACATTCATTTTAATTGTCACACAAATCATGACAGTAAATCAGAATTTTATTGTCTATACTGCTGATGTATATAAGGGTGGATTTGCCTGGAAACAAATATTGTAAATAGCTCCTGTCAGAAAACTGTTTATTTAGAAGCGGACAGAAAAGAAGCACGATAAGCTCCTCCTAAACAATATATTGAGATGAGTCTCCAAAATCATAAAAAAAAAAAGAAAGGAAAGAAAAGAAATACAAAATCCGAGAGGCCTCATCAATCATCAGGGACGGGGCTCCATAGCTTTAAGCCCTGCTTTGGTTTTGTCATTGACGAAAAATGGCTTTCCCTAGAAAAATGAGCCAGATCACACGCACGCACATACCCTGGTCCTGTATTGATTTTTATGGCGGATGGTGGGGCTGGTGGGTAGTGGAGGCAATGCTCTCAGAGCAGATGTCTAATGGTGTTTAGAGACTCTCCACTTTATCAAGCCAGGCCAGCACTGACAGTTAGATGCTGGAGGGCAATTAAAATTAAAGCCTGCCTGATTAGAATATCATATTCATCTGGATGGTAATTACTATGTCTGGCTCCGTATAAATAATTAATTATGCAAAACCCATGCAGCTGCCACTGGCTAGAGTTAACTGACTTTCTGTCAACGTCTCACAGTTCTAGAAAGGATAAAGAGATTTGGGAAATAAGCTCTTTAGCCGCTATCTGGGAGCCCGCTGGGGTGTGCATGCAGCGCCCATTGAAACAGTGGCAGCCTGCCCTCTGTGTGCAGGTGGCTTCACCAGGACTTTGTGGGGTTCCCTTTTGAAGATGTATTTAGTTTAAAAAGAAAACACTCTCTTTAAGGACATCCTCCTTCTTGTCCCCTCTGACTCCCTTCCTGAGCTCCCACTCTGCTCTCGTCTCACTTGGTGACATAGTCTGTCTCTCTGTCATTTATCTTTTGGAGAAATGAGCACACATGCACTCTGTAGCCCGTGATTCTCTGGTCTTTTCTCTTTCACTGTTACCACAACATTAAGTGAAGACTCAGTAATTAGTCTGCATTAGTAATTAGTCTGCATTTCCTGCCTCTTGTTAAAACCCATTGATGTTTGATTGCATCATGTCTGTCTATGTGCACAGACAGTATTAAGCGTGTTAAATCAATGTTTGTGATCTTTTTCTGTTAATAAAACAGGTGATTAGTGATTAGGCTATATTGTTGTATTTAGCCGTCTGAATATTTTACGGTGAATACGTTCGCATGTTGCTTATAAAAAGGATAATATTTTCATTGAAGGGATCTTGGAGTATTTTTTAACATTGTATAACTAACGTTGTTTATAAGGTGCACCCAGCTAAAGTAAATGCACTCTGGACCACCATTTTGGAGAGTGTTTGAGGTGCTATTAAATTGTATTGCATTATTCAGAAAGGATTTTGTCAACACCATTAATATCAATGAGAGTAGACTTAACATTATAAACACTTCTAACATGATACAATTTCACCAGCACCATAAACTACAGTCTTCAAACTGATCATAAAGTTGATTCAACACCACCTAAACAGGTTTAAACTAAAAACAGAGATATAACCTTCATGAAAGTACAGTAGGATTTATTGCAGGCTGTTGTATTAAACTGCAGTCCCCACACTGAGAAAACACAGAAAAACTAGTACAGCTTTGTATTTTGGTAGTTTTCAGGATACTGAGAGGCTCCTATAGCACTTGAAAGTGAGATGTTTCTCTTGACAGATGAATATCCTGTAAATGTCTGAAGAAACTAGAATATATGTTTGCACTGGTTTTTCCTGGATTACCTCAGTGTAGACGACTGCTGTTCAGGCAGTTAGCCAGACCCATTACCAGAGTTCCACCCTAGAAAATGTGGTTCTACCATCCAACCATCTCTTAAATATAACAAGGGGAAATATACAGAGTATCATGTGTCATAGGAGATAATTAGAAAAACACTGGCAGTGGAGAGAAAGAGGGGCAGGGAGGGGGGGTCGACGAAAAGAAGAGACGACAGCCACAGGTAAAGCACGCTACGTCCAAAGCATTCTTTCCTTATTAAAATTTCTAATCACGCAAATATAAACAATTAGCAAATGTTTATTAAGTGAAGCTGAAATCATGTTCTTGGTGTACACTTCATTACTGTGACCTTCTCCAAAGACATCCATAGCTCACAAATTAGCTTCATGCTGTTAAGGACGTTAATATGGTAATCAAATGCAGAAGGTTATATAAGCAGCGAAGGTCATTCCATTTCATGTGGGAGAACGTGGAAAAGGGAAATTGAAAACAGAGCAAAAAGACCTCAAGATCACTTAGCGTATGTATCAACCTATACATGTCTCCTCGGTTACTCTTTCACATTCTCTCGCGCAGCATTTAACCAAAGCTAATTGTAACATCATGCAAAAGGAGCGATGCTGACGAGCTAGAAAAGTTAGAAACGGAGAGTCTTGCCATGCTACATAAATCATGTGATAAACATGTGAGTGCTTAGGAACTCTACGTTTCCAAAGTTTTCTACAACCACATGTTATTGGCTGGGAGCCTTTGCAGCATTACCTCTAAAACCACAATTGCAGCTTGGGGACCAAGTTTGCCTCCCTGTCTGGAAAAGAAATTCTCAAATAGAACAGCTGTGGATCAACATTAACAATATATTTTACTAACAGCACCAATAGCTTGGTTTATAATTCCAGAGAAGATGCTAGAATCAAATAAACAATCAAGCTCACTTTGTTTGAGAAAACAGTTTTTTTCTACAAGCTTGCACTGAGACACTGTTCCTGTGTGTTCTCTGTATTGTTACCATTGATTTTAAGGTTCCAGTGACCACCGGGATAAGGTAGCTAATTATGTTCGGCTATGTTTTACTTGATGTATGCATGTTTTCCCTCTTAGCCTCGAGGACTCTGTGGTGAGAGATGACTTGCTACATGCTTTCTTTGATAATCTTTTCACAGTGGGAGGTTTGGTGATTATGGAGATCTCAAGGCTGAAGCTGTGGGATATAAGCTCCAAATAAGCATCATCCAGCCACTGTAGAATTGGCTTGAAGGCAATGCCCAAGTGGCTTGCAAGAAAAAAAGTTCTGATTTTAAGTTATATAATGATGTCCGTAAGTTCTTTATTTGATATGGTGGTTTAAAGTTTGTAAAAATTGGATTCATACGGTGATTCTGAGAGCTCATTGCACTGCAAATTAAGTAATAACATGTAAATAAACACAATACATATACCAATTTGACACATAAAAACATTTTACAACACATGCACAGCGTTTAGAAAAAGTACTGCAAATAGAGAAGCTCACAACACAACGTAATACACACAGCTGGGACACTCTTGTTGTATCCATGGTTTGTGGCTTATGAAAGTATTAACTTTTTTTTTCAATCAACACTTGAAATGCTGAAGGCACTTGCCAATGACATGGTAGTACAAAATGTAAACCATATTTTGGTGTTTGATTTTAACTTAAGATTTCATTAAACTTAATATTTTCTTTCTTTTTACAAAATGTACCAAAACACTAGCAATGAGGATTGATGGCACACATCAATAACTTTGTAAGCAACAAACGGCAGAAACAAGCGTTGGGTGTCCTAGCCTTGTGCATCACTTTTTTTGCTGTCATGCCATTGTCTGTCAAACAAAAAAATTATATAAAAAATTAAATAAAAATGTATCTTAATTTGCGTGTGTTGTGTCTATGTGCAGGTGTTTTCTTAATTTGCAGTACGTTACCTTTAACGCTCGTTATTGGATAAATGGATAAAAAATGAATAGATGAAGGATTGGGATACAGAAGGCTGTTTAACATTAAGGAAATAAGTCTGATTTTCACATTTGAATATCAAAACAGAATGTCTGATATGCACACTTTATCATTTGAGCAAAGCTTATTTTGCCAGAAGTATTGTTGAGTCAACAGACGTCCACAGAAAAGCTGCAAATCACTGAACAATCAACCAGAAAATCAGTCAATATTGTCTTTCCTGTGCTCTCAATTCTAATGTAAAACAGCCCCAGGACGGCAGCCCACAGCTCCATCCTAGCCTCCACAAACACTTCTGGAGGGGCACCTGGCGTTTGCTGGCATACTGGACCTCACCATGGGGAAGGAGGGTGAGGTTTTTGGCTCAGACTCTGAGCTTCTGTTTGCAAGGTCACAGCTGCCTCATTGGTGGCTCCCACTGCCTCGTCTGGCACCGAGGAGGCAGTGTGTGTCCTCCGCTGCCATCCTGCAGGAGGCAAAGCATCCCAACTTCCTTGTGATGGCAGTTTCAGACAACGTGTTAGCACATGTCATCAACCCAGCACACAGTCATACCATGGAGGGGGCTATTCTGTGCCGGTGGGGGGAAAGGATTACAAGCAAAGGTGACGATCTTCGCTTGCAGCAAAGAGATGTGTCCTACACATCTGCTAGACAGACGCATTGAAACACTGGATCTGTTTATTCAGTCTGGGTGTTTGTAGAACGATAGATTTAGATCTTTCAGACATCCACAGAAAAAGAAAAATAGGCTTCCACCACAACAGACACAACAGCTGCTGATAATAAGGTGTGTCGTCCAGCTTTGCCCAGACTAAGATGAATGACAGTTATGTGAGCAGAGTATAAATGAAGTTCCCAATACTTCTCTTTCAATATCACTGCTATCTTCGGGGCTCGGCACGGCACCTGCTGTGGGCAGATATCGACTGGAGGAAAGGGGTGGGTAGGGGGTGGGGGGGTTAGGTGCTGGAGGAGCGTGGCAACCGTCCACAGAGCATTTCCCTATTCCTTTGACTGGATGTTGAAAGGCGTGATTCCAGCCAGGGTGGGGAGTGCATCGAGGGGGTGCGTTCGAGTGCGTTGGGAGGCTGTTTGAAGACTTAGGAAGAAAAGCTCAGGGAAAATAAATCAAGACTGTTTCATGTAAGATATGAGATTTGCATTGAGCCTTTTCAAATGAGCCCCTTTATGTTTGAAAATGACTGACAGTCATAATAGCCGGTCGACTCGCAGAGAGAGAATGGAAACGGGCAAGGAGCCAAATCTAGTTTCCTCACGAAAAACACAGCCTCCCAAATAAAGCGAAGAGCATCCGACCAGCTGATTTCAGTTTAGCACAGCTCGTAATGTGGAAAAAAAACTGGGAGCTCTTCCTGTCCATAATTGCTACATTTCAAGAGTTATAGAAAAAAACAAAGAAATATGTTTTGGTTGCCCTAAGTGAACCTCCCTAGTAACAAAATCATAAATTAGCCCCAAGGACAAGGAGATCGAAAGAAAGGAAGAGGAGGAGAATACTGGTGCTTGTTGGAGGGAAGAAAAATACTCGTCGACCATATAGGTTAATGAGTTAACTCAAGATAAATGTACATTCCCCATGTTTGGCTACATTTTTTTAATTGCAGCCATATTCTCTCTTGTGGTGTTAACTTTGTCTGGTAATGAATAAATGTATAGAAAATTCATTGATGTGCTTATTAGTGCGATTTTGATGCGTGTCTGTGCTTAAACACCTTTCTACTGTTCTATACAACCGCACACAGCAGACACTTTGACGCAGTAGAGTCACCAGACTGTGACCACTTTTACTGAGGCAGAGCCCCGGGTTGATACGGGTGTTTCACTCACATGGTGTTGATCCCAATTACACCAGCACCAACAAGTTTGAGATACACAGAGGAACCATGCATTTGCAAACAAGCATGCGTTGTAATTTGATGCCCCCGGAGTGGATGTGTTGTTGGTAACATCATCCTGTCGTAAGTGTCAGATCAGTTTGAGACAAAAGGAACATTTAATTTCCAGCTGCAGAACGGGCAACACATAACCGCCACAATACATTGTCTTTCATCACCAAACTCTGTGAGGTGTTGCAGGAAAAACGAAAAAAGGAACAGGCCTGCTAATTGAAGCGGTCACGCTCCCTGGTTTCCATTAGGGTAATTGGCATATCTATTTAGAACATACATATTTTGTGGAAAATGTGCAACTGAGCCGCAAATGACGTATGAAAGCTATATAACGTGCCACAGTCAAAAGCTACAAGCCATTAGTTCAAGAAAGCCTTCTTTTAACATGTTTCCCAACTGATTTAACCGATTATCTGTGATCTTAAGAGGGCCTTGAAACATACAAAGAAACACAGGGTGGAATACAAAGGTATTTCAGTTAATAAGCTGTGCTTGTATGCTGTACGGGGATATTTCATTTGCAAAAGGACAAAAAAAAGAAAGAAATCTTGAGTTAATGACGTAATGGTGCGGAATAAAACAATAATGACGGAGTAATGGATCTTATCCATGCACAATAATGAGGTTAGAAGACAATACTTTCACAATAATTAGGTAATATCAGTACAGACTAAGAATAATAATGGACATAATATTATAGTTAGTTAATATCTTATGAAAATGTCAGGTAATAATTGGGTCATGCCTCATAATTTGTATGGGATAACTCACTCTCAGTTTTGTTTACTTTTTTTATACCAATAATATTCGACTCTTCTTACAAATATGTAACTTACAGGAATGGGCATTTCCAGCAATGATGAGTTCAAATGAAGTACTGTGATCTCCAGCTTCCTCGGAAAAAAAAAGTTTGAATGAAATGTGTTTTACAAGGCTCTGAACAAATCAACCAGCTGAAACAGTGGCACACACAAACACACACACACACACACACACACACACACACACACACACACACACACACACACACACACACACACACACACACACACACACACACACACACACACACACACTTACACACTTACACACTCACACAATCTGCAATGGAAAAGGACCAAAATGAGCGTCGCACACATGGTTTACCGGTGTAGTAACGCTTTGCCTGCTTTGGTAAAATATATCTTTTTTTAGGATTTTGTTTAATTAAATACTATTCAACATTTTTTTTTATCACATTCCAGCCCTAGTAACTTATAACATTATTGATGATGGTCTTACATTTGCTGTAGGTGCGCCAGTGCCAAGGTCCTGCTATTGCCTATATGCTTTACTGGTAGATCTAAATGGAATGGAGCCATCTCTGTAAATGTTATTAGTTACACCTGTGCAAATAGGTCTAAACTGCCAAAGTCTGACTTCAACCGCTATACCCTGGAAACACATATGGTAGTTTAAATATAAAACCATGAGTCTGGTACTAGCATTTTTATGTTGATGTAAGGCAGGGGGCTAGGTTAGTAGTGCCTTTGTGCTAGAATTACGTGGGTCTTTGATGTTATTTTCTCTTTAGAACAGCAATGCCATTTCAAACCTGGCATTGTATCAATAATGTGTTTCTGTTCTGTCAAAGCAATCCGTAAAGTTTCGAAACACCTTTTGCTGCTGCCAATTGCGGTGACCTGGCACGCTCTGTATTGTCTTGGCTCACTCCTGCATTCCTTTGAACACACAGTGGAGATCTCCCATCAGCAGTCACCTGATGTTGCTGGTCTAATGGTGGGGATGACCCTGTGGAAACGGGCGCTGTGCCACCCTGGATCTTTCCCATATGCGGTGTGTACAGGGTGTAGAGCATTATCTAGTGGTGCCCTTGAACGGAAATGGGATCAAAAAAGCTCTGTGACCAAGGATAGGCATAGACAGAGAAAATTAAACATACAAGCCAAGGACAACAAATTTGAAAAGGTGGATACAAAGAATTAAAATTAACATCATTCATTAACTCTGCAATATCAGAGCTTTCCGTAAGTGCCGGGTCACATCCAAACAGCTGAAACATCAATTCAGTCCAGCCCGCTACTGAATTAGCCTATATTCACTTTTAATCCTAGTAAAATAGTTTCGATTAACATGGTGTTATTCCCTATGCGTGTACATTTTATGACCACTAGCTTTGCTTTAAAACAATACGAGAATGATGATAGAGGAACTTGACAATCTGTCTGTATCCCACATGTTCTACGCATGAGCAAGTGCTCAGCTGAGAGGTTGTGTTCTGCCGGGAGGGAGCAGAGAGTGGTGTTCATTGTTTGACAAATATTAACAGAGTAAT
The DNA here is from genome assembly GCF_027596085.1 of Anoplopoma fimbria. NCBI lineage: Eukaryota > Metazoa > Chordata > Actinopteri > Perciformes > Anoplopomatidae > Anoplopoma > Anoplopoma fimbria. The sequence goes on from NC_072463.1 coordinate 22,388,807, forward strand.
TGATGAAAAAACACATTAAGAACTGCATTGATTGCACAGACAGGGGACATACTCACTAGACGGGCTACTTCGAAAAAACACCGGAAACAGCAGTGCAGCAACTTGAAAATGTCGCCTTTGCTAAGTCCCTCCCACGCTTGGTCACTGTTGCTAAGCCGATCAATCTTCCCGTCTGGCATGTGACAATAATATGGTGTTTTTAACAATATAAGTGAGATATTCCAAATGAAATAAAAGCAGATTTCTCAAAAAAATTGATTCTTCGATAACTCAATAATTGAACATTTTCAAACTCAATTCTGATCGCCATTAACAATTCTGTGGCACTGGGATGTCTGTTTATGGCTGCCAATAAACACAAATAACATTAAACATGTGCGTCTTGTTTACGTTCTAAACCAGGCTCAATACTATCAAAGTTTTGGTTAGGGGGGGCTTAGCTTGAGCAGTCATATTGATACAACCACCTGCACCACCTGGCTTAAAAGCTAGCGCATGGAAGCATTTTGCTAGGGCTAAGCGAATCACAAATCAGATTGCCAAGGATTTGCACACCTACTCAGTCATTGAGAACCACAACTTTCGCGCAATTTTGCACTCTCTCGAACCGAGAGTAATCACTGACAGCGGGTAGGATAGAAGTGTTGACGTCCAATCTTATATCAATGTGCAACGGGCAATTTTAAAACTGTTTGTATTGTTTTAGAACATGTTCCAGAGAAAGCATTATTTTTGTATGAGATCTGGTACAGAATGCCATAACAGGAAGATTTGTTAGAAGAGAAATCTATATTATTTGTTTGTGAATAAGGGCAGCTTTTATTTCCAGAGATTCAGAACATGCTGAAGTCTGTTTTTAATACATGATGCTGCTAAAGACCCAATTTATTTTTTCTTGCTCTCTTGGCAATGCTGGTAACTGTAACTCTGTAGTTTACATATCTCTTCTATTTGTTAGTAATATTGAATGAAAAAAAGAATGGAAGTAAGTCATCTGTTCTTTATAATTATGAATTATGACAAATATGCCGTGTTTTAAAAATAGCAGATATTCACAGTGAGAAAAAATAAATCATGTATAGAAATTAAAAATTGTAATGCATCAAGATGAATCGATAATCTTTTTATTTTATTTTATAATCTTTTTTCAGATCCCTCTGAATCGGAATCACATACAATCATGTGATAGTCAAAGGTGCCTAGAGATTCCCAACCTTACCTCCTGTACCTAGTTACTGTTGCTAACAGGGGTTTGGACAGTGGCCATTATAGGGAGGGTTTTAGAAGAGGGTCAGTTGCCATTGAGCACAAAACAGTCCACTGAAAGCTACATCTGCCGCTGAACAAATGAATGAATTGTCTTTATTTATGCTGTGCATTTACCAGTGGCGCCATCTCTAAAGTGCACTGAAAACACAGGCTAAAACAGGCAGTGTTGTCAAAGAAATAGAATTAGCCACACACAGTTTAAAATGTCCTAGAATGCTTTTATATATTTTATGGCAATGACCAACTATGCAAACTAACAAATGCCCCATATCAAATAAGAAATATCAAATGCTCCCTGTTAAATAGACTTGTTTATTTTATTTGAATAAGAGTGCATTTATAAAACAATACATTAACAATCACTGTGGCATAGTGTGATAAACCTTAGATAAAAAATTATAAATAAATAAGGTCTAATTATTCTTAATTACATAAGCTCTGATCAGTCATTAGGGATGGTTTTAAAATATTAATAGCTATTTACATACTGAGAGGGATAAGAAGAATGTGCCTAAGGCCACCAAATTTGGGCTTTTTACGGCCAAAATTTTTCTCTGGGGGAATGTTCCCAGACCTCCCCTAGCTGGCTACTTTTTCCCCCAGGATAGATACACCATTTAGTTGTTGAAAGCTCTGAATACTCTATTTGAAGAGTAGGGGTCCCAGAAACTCAATCCTTATCTGCTACCCAGAGCAGCGCTATGGAGCAATGTCTTTATGGGCGGGTCCCCATTCTTTGCATTGCGCAAACACACAAGGATTCATGCTCTCACACTATTCCATTGACTGACAGTTGTTGACGTTAATGGACCAACAAATGCAGCAATGCACCACAAACGACAGTGAAGAAGAAGCAAGCGGAAAATGCAAGCAAAAGATTCTCATCTTTCAGTATTAAAGAAATTGGCTGTGCAAATGTTTTATAAAAGGTAAGAAATGCATTCAACAGGTTTGTTAGACTTCAAAGATAATCACAACGGTGAGAAACAGGTTGTTCTTTTATTCAATGTTAATTTGAAAATATTAAACTGAGGTTTAAAATAAGTATTTTTAAAATAGTTTCACCAGCAGGGGTTGAACACACTTGACAAGTTAAGGATGAATAAATGGCCCTGGTTTAAACAGCATTGTGGGTTATATAGCCACCCTACCCACATACTGACAGAAGCATTATATTCATTACTTTTCAGGATGACGGTATGACCATTTCTTTTGAGAACTAAGCAGTGAGAAAGAAATTGTGATAATATGTGACTAAAAAGGAATATAGGTCTTTGTGCTATGGTATAAACCATTTAAATGAAATGCAGGTAGAAGTGATCTGCATGTAATGACAACTTGGATGGCAACATGAACCAGTCAATCAAAAATAACTTCACCCACACACAGAATATATGAAAAACAGGCCTTCTGCTGTAATTGTTTACATCATTTTGGCAGAGTTCAGCCCTTTCTTTAAGCAACCGTTCATTCGCTGCCTAAGTCTCTCATTGTGCTGGCTGGGTATACTATTCTTTTCTCTTCCTTTTCTCACATGTGGAGGCAGCTATCTGAAGCGTCCACGCCGGTGGATTATCCCACTAACCACCAATCCTTTTGCAACAGTTGAGAGGATGAGAGCGCCTGTTGGATCACCTCCAGGGCCTGCTGGTGCCTCTTCTTCTACTCCCCTTCCAGAGCAGCTCCAGGCTGGGCCCCCCCCCATCTCATCATCCACTCTGTGCCATCGCTCGGTCCAGGCCACACCCCGGCAGCGACTGGCACAGGCGGTGTTCTGAAGCCTTCGCAAGGCTGAAGGGGAGAAACTACAGGCCCAGATGGTTTTCCTTTATATTGGTCCGTCCGTCTGTTTGTCCGTCATCCGCCAAGTCTAGCTTCTTTGCATCTGCTTTCTGCTCTAAACATTAGCTTGCACCTGTCGGAGCAGCGCAGGTGGAAGTTCAACTAGCTTAAACATACAGAGATGGGGGGCTGCAATGCGTGCCACAGGCAGTTTATGTTTAGAGGCAGATGGACTGCCACAATTATCACATGTGCATATATGCTAATTTATCAACATATATGCATGTTTAACCATAAAAAAAACACCTGCTGCTAAGATATAGAGAAACACTCCCACTCACATCCTGTAGACACACTGAACACACTTACTGTAGCTGGTCTCACACACAGACCCACCCACACCAGCTATCCTCAACACTCACATCTGAGCTGTGTGAGGTCTGTCTCCATTCACTTTGTTTAGAAGTGGGCCCCGGAACGTTCCACACACACGCTAATGCCTGAAAACAACAAAGCCAATGATGGGGAGATGGAGCTCTCTTTAAGCCGGAATGCCTGTGCAATCAGCCTGCAGGGCTTTAGTTTAAACAATGACTAATCAGACAAAATAACTGAGGGGGACATGGTAAGGGTGTGAAATGGACGGACTGGGAGTTGGAGATTGAAGAGGGTTGTGTGTGAGCCCACATCAGACAGATGATGGGACTAAGATGTCTCAGATGCCCACCCCAAGTCCACTGTTTTTGACTGGTTGTCTCAACATAATGAGGTCAATAAGTGGACAGGGGAGACATCTCTGACAGCGACTCTGTGGATAAACTGTGTAAATGTCTCCAGGAGTACTATCACACTTTTAAAAAACACAGTGCTGGCCTTGTGCAATTAATACCAGAGTCTGTGAAATCAATTCTAGGAAATACGCTTGCACAAAGAGGACAAAAGCAGGAAAACTATAATAAGAAAGATCTGAACAGTTTAGATATTAACATTTTAGGCAGATTTACTAGATATGCTGGTGTATGTTTTCTCAAACAAACTCATTTAAAGCTGATTTATATGCCGTTTTTTAGCCGAGACCTTAATGCCTCCACCAGTCACAGTAGGAATGGACAGATTGGCTTCTAATGGTTATCCGATACTATGCAGCAGTATACCTATATGTTGTTTAATAAGGTGAACTGACCTTTCATCACGGTTATAAATCAATGACATTCTCCAACATTGAAGCACTGCATGCAAATGCATATTATTATCTTCCCACACATGCACACTCACTCTCACACACACAAACACACACACAATAAAGGCAACATATTCACAGAAAGTCAAATCTTAAGATGAATACACACATTTCAAGGCCCAACGTTCATACATTGAACGGGCTTCTCGCCTTTCGTACACACACTCTCTCAAACAAAGTGCGTTCAACCCAGTTGGCAGTGATGAAATAAGAATAAATCCATCTCCTGTTGCTTCCATGCAGTTTGGTTTAAAAAGGCCTCCGAAATTATCTTGGTAAGTGATGAGAGGTGAAGCAGAAATAGATGAGGCAAGATTGTGTTTGATTGCAGGTAAATAGTAGATGTTTGTGTTCAGGGTCTTTGAAGCTGCTTTTGAACGAACCTGCTGGCCTTTCATTCTGTGATTCAAATTCTACTGCCAAGGCATAATGGCCAAGGTACAGCTCTGTAATGAAGGCATTACCGACAGCAGAATAGAGTAACAACTGTAATGTCCAGATCCCACTCATTTACCTCCCACATAATAATTCACCTCGCCCCACAGCAGCGGCAATAACGACAAAATCACAGCTAATGCCATCTCATCTGTCAGAGAAAACAATATAAAAACAATGTATTTCTTATTACTCTGTCTCGCTTGCTCCCGCTCTCTTCCTCTCTGCTTGATCACTATAAGTACAACCCTAAAGCACAACAGAGTGCTTCCATTGCCGACATAAAGTGGCGGAGCTTCTTCTCCTGCTGCTGTTCGTTCTCCAAATCGCAATTTATTTTTGCATCATCAACACAAAAGAAAAAGCGATAAACACACACTGTGTGCCGAGACATACTTTCTCCCCTCATGGGCCCTGCCACAGGCCCAGATGGAAACATAGGTCCGCACACCGCTGTGTCTCATTGTGAGTGTGTGCATGTGGAGGGGTGGGTGCAGGGGGGGGGGTATTTGGGATACGTTCCCTGCCTCTCTAATAAGCCACCGGCTTGATGCCACTGCTCTCCTGCATGGGAGGAGATAAGGACTGGCAGAGCAGCGGTGTGGGCTCCCATTGAAACCCAGTTTGCTGCTAAGCCCCCTCACAGCCCCCAGCAGAACCTCAAAATGCACACACCACCACCACCACCTAACTCGTGCACCTACACACACACAGGCTACAAAGGCAGCCCCCAATGAGGTAACGTTGTGATTACAGATGCAAGAGCACAGACAGCGCGTTGGGAATATGAGGTGGAAGGAGAGAGAGCGAGAGAGAAAGGAGAGGGAGAAAATAACAAGTATTAAGTCCACTGAGACAGCATTAAAAAAGCACAATGCTCCGCTTGCTGTTCAAAAAGAGTGAGACTACTGAACTGAGGAATCTTTGCTTCTTTTTTTACCTCGTGCAGCGTTTTGAAAAATACCAGCAAGACTCATCCCACCCTCATTTACTATCTTCCTTTTTTTTTTTAATATAAATATATTTTTTACATGCTTCAGCAACAGTAAGAATTACATTATTGAAGAGGAGTTTTGAATTTGTGGGGGCAAAGGGGATGTCATTTGCATATCAAACCATGTTTTTCAGGCCACAGGGGAGTTGAGTTCTCTTCTTTAATCGTTTGAGATTAACCCCATGCAAATGCAGCAGATGCCCAACTCCAATAAATCAGCACTTAAGAGAGCCTTCATCTGTGGTGGACATTGTTGTGAAGGCCAATCCAAACCTTCCACACCCGGTCGTCAGTAATTGCGAAACTGTTGCGTATCCATCTGTGGACTGTTTTGTAAAGGAAAGAGAGGAGTCAGCCATTATATTAGAGGAAGGCTGAAGTGCCACTTACTTTTGTAGAGAATTCTATCACCTCGTTAGCACATTTACCAGCGAGTGACCATCAGCTGTCGGCCATAAAAATCAGCTGCCCGAGGCCTGTCTGTCATTCGACTGGCTTTTCTCTCTGGGTCTGCATTCACTTGCAAATATTTTGGTAATAGACTAACAATCAAGCTTCTTTCATAGCTGACAATGGTGACTGTGGATCCTTTAATCATCTACTACAGTGTGAGGATTCCTGTTTTTTACAGCAGGTGATGTGAAAAGTCTAAATGTGCAGGTTTTAAGCTTCAGTCTGTATTTGCCAGACAGAACTGAAGTAATTTTTTTTTCAGAGTCAGTGTTGAATTCTCTGTTTGCAAATGTTTGTAAATGATTGTTGTAAGTGTGGTGTCGAAATAATAAATGATGAAAGTTTTCACAAGGTTTGGTTACAAAGTGAACTGTTATGCAGCAGAATGATGGATCTGTTAAAACGGAGTGTGGCAGTGCAGATTTTATTAATGAAGACAAATCTTCAGTTATTTCAGAATTTGAGGGTTTATGCAACATGAGCAGTTTCATACTTGTTTGCCATTTGATCTCACAGAACAGTAGCTCCATTTATGGAGAAGGAATTGGCACGGAGGAAAAGTAAAAACTTGTTGCTGTGCTGTAGTCACGGTGGAACAGATCTGGGCTGATTCCAAACTACAGTAGTACAGTGTTATGCCATGCAGCTTAATGTTCTTCCAGATGGGCAGGTTGTAAAGAGCCAGAGGCAGTACAGCTTGGTGAGAAGCTTTTAAATGCAGCACACTACGGATAAATGCTTACATACTAATTGTATAGCATAGCTTGTAGGGATGCGTAGTGAACTGAAAGGTATAAACATTTTGTACTTTGGATTGGTTCTCTGTTTTTATAATACGTTAATAAATGTTTTATAGTCATAGTTAGATTTATATTAAGAAATTAGGATTACCTGAGACTTTGATAGAAAAGACCACTTGCTCTATGGATATTTGTTCACATATGTGTAAGGAGCAGCTACAGTGTCCTCTTTGGGGGTTTATATTGTTATTCAGTTTTGCTGTTTATGTTAAGTCTACTATTGCTGTTCTCTCAGAAATAAAAGAGAAATCACTCCCTATGCAATGTTGTACCGACCAAACATTGGATGTTTGGATAAGCAACTGGGTAAAGATTGTATCACTATAAAGTTAAGTGAATTGAACCTGTAAGGCAACCAAATAGACATTTACCTAATAGTATTGTCACCGATTATGTCTTGGACAGTGACCAATGGGGGATGTTATTTTCAGTTTTCACTTAGAAGAGTTTGAGCATCAGGTAAAGACATAAATATATGTCTCATGCTGAGAAAAAGAAGCCTAAATAAGTATGTTTAAAATCTATTAGTGAAGTATGTATCATACTGTACTTAAAGACTGAAGTCAGATCAACAGAAATGGGGCCGTTTGAACCAGCGTATTTACTGTAAAGGTCTTAAACTGTGTAACATGTGTTAGCCTGTATACCCTGCACTGGTGTCTTTGGCAGTAGACAGTTTTAAGGGCCATACTGACAGTCTAAAGCAGGGGAAATCCCTCTCAGGAATTCCCCTAATACTAGAACCTCTGAGAGCGCTGGAAGGGTGAGAGCAAAAACTGAACTGGTGCAGGGAAAGCAAAAACAGTGGGATTGAGGCAAAGAGAGCTGCCTAGAGGAAACCATACAGGGAAATGTATATAGGCTTTAAGAAGCAAGGAGAAAAAAAAAAATAACATAGATTCTGAGGATTTAGTAACTCAGCCTTGCTGTCAATATTCTCAGGTCTCAGAACCAACCTGAGCATGAGTCCCTGGACAGAGCTGTCAGGTGGAGAGTTAGAGGCTGAAAACTACTTAAAGTAGCACCAGTAGAAGGAAACTTGGCTGTAGCATTTCTTTAGATGGAGAAAGATATCTACGTAAGGTAAGGCAGAATTTAAAAAGTACACCACAGTCTGTTAACATAAACATCACATGGTCTGTCTCTATGTTGCTTAATGACTCAGGCTCCGTTACCCAACTGACTCATTGAGTAAAAAAAGTAGAAAGCGATTAAGACTGGTGAATAAGAAGACATCACTGATTGGAGGGTAAGTAAAGAAGGGTGCTCAAATGTCAAAAAGACTTTAATGATTCAAGAATGTCATTGCATATGGCTTTTTAATTGAATGTCATTACATGTAGAAACCATGTCACAAAAATTGAGCATTATAGCATATGGGACCATCAATGAATTATGTCTATGGGATGATTAAGCTTTTTAGGGTTTATTCTAGCTCTTTAAAGCTGCATTTACTGGCACTTTTCAGACTGTACATTTTAATTAAGCTGAACATTAGCGTAAAGCAGATTCATTCATACTTTTGGAACATCTTAAGACAAGGTTGACGAGTAAGTCTCAGTCTTAATCCCAAATAGATGCAATGGACCTCGGCAGACCCTCATACATTCATGGACACATTAAGTATAACTTTGGCTTTAAGGTGCTGTTTGACACTAACTGCTCTCCTGTTTTAAAATAAATTTGTTCAGCGAGTTCAATTTTATGTTACTGGTGCTAAAGATGAACCAGAAAGATGTACCAGATATAGAAGACAACCATTCTTTTTAGTATACAAGTTCTGAATTCACTTAGAAATGTTGACCGTGAAATCTTTACAGCCTTGTCTGCCTATATGGAAATTAAATCTTGCCAATCTGTTTTCTGTATTTAGTGTGTGTGGGTGTGTGTTTGTGTGTGTCGTGTTTATGTGCCCATGTTTGTCTGTGTCTCTGTGTATCTTCTGTTGTGAGGACGAGCTCCCATTGCTGGTGCCCTCTCTGTAGTGTGTGGCAGAGCTCAGCCGAGCCAGCCTCAATCCTGGCACAGGTCAGTGCCAGGGAGAAAAGTAGAACTGAGCCAACTCCCTCTGCAGCTGT